>NC_056740.1:155516778-155636778 GCF_019279795.1 Protopterus annectens
CTTAACGTGCATTTAGTGTGCCTAACTGTCCTTACTCACATTCCAGATTTCATTTGGAAGCCTTATTTAAGTGAGCCTGACATTTTATCTGTTCTTCATTTTACTTCATGCTACCCCCTTCTGATTGTTTTTTCAGCCCTTACGTTGGACATTTTACACAGTCAGTATTTCTCTTTTCTATTACCTGCCAATAACTTTGGGTTACTTTATTTCTGAAATTTTAGTTGCTGAAACTGCTAAAATTTTGATTTCTTTGTCCCTTCTGGTTGGGGCAGTTCTGACTACTGGGAGTGGAAGAAGCATAATACACATTGCCTGGGACAGCTCCTTTTATTACAGCTGCTTATGAACTGTGTTTGGCAGGTTATCTGGTATAGCTATGAGCCATGCTTTTATATTCTCTGTTAATGGAGCTGAGCAGCTAAAGGAGAGGTGTTGTTAGATGAGAAGCTTGCTTTGTTATATGTAAGCTCTCTATGTATAAAGTTAAGGTAATGCTAACTGAAGAGATGTTTAGTCCTTTTGCTCCATTTATTAACTAGGTAAGCCCACTAGACGTCTACACATTCTTTTTAGAGGTGATCCGAGAATACTGCCATGTCAGCTTACTTTTTCAGAGTTACACTCTAGGCAAATGAAGGTGCGTGGAATCAAACACCGGACAAATAACTAGACGAGCTAAATTCCTAGAGCCTTAATCCTCTAGGATGACTGCTGGGCAATCTTGCGTTGTCTCAGACTTTGTATATATTCAGTGGAGTTATATTCATGTGAGGCATTTAAGAAACTCACATATATTTCAGATCTAGCTGGGTATTTGTTGTTTTAAAATAGAATTATATTTAACTGGGTCCTTAGACTCTCAGAATACTGTATTTTATTGTATAGTAACTGTTCAGCAAGTACTCTGTAAGTTGAAATTTGTATGCATTAGTAGATTTCTGATCTTGTTACAGAGTTGCCATAGTTCAAAGCAACTTACATACTGGTTTCTGTAACAGCTATCTGAATACGATTAGTCTGTACTTCAACATAGGTAACTGGAACCATTGCTTATATGAGCCTATGCTTACCTTAATGTAGGCTAACATTATCTGAACTAATGAGCGTTTGTGCTTTCTGTGACAATCACCAGGCAATCTTGGTATACCAACCACAGGTCCTGGGCATAGTATGTCCTTTGTCATGACAGTTATTGCATTTCTTTTTTATGCAAATAGAGACCCACTGTCTAATCTCTGCAATTAGTTAATACACTTGGTAGCATACAAAATACGTGGGTTAGTTAAAATTATTTCATGTCTTGGATTTCCCATTTTAGTTTCCACTTTCTCTAGTGTTTCTGACTTATGGGTGAAATTATTTTTTTTTTCATTTATTATTGTGATGATGTGTTCTAGGGCGGCCACGGTGGTGCAGTGGTTAGCATTGCCGCCTCACAGCAAGAGGTTCTCCGGTTTGATCCTCGGCTGGGGTGCCTTCTGTGCGGAGTCTGCATGTCCTCCCTGTGGTCGCGTGGGTTTCCTCCGGGTGCTCCGGTTTCCTCCCACATCCCAAAGACATGCTGCAGGTGGATTGGACACTCTAAATTGGCCCTAGGTGTGCGTGTGAGTGTGCCTTCTGTGGAAGGTTGGGCGCCGGGCTGGCAACTCGACACTGTAAAACTCCACTGCCATTCAATGTGCGGACAAGGTGATCCGCTGTGGCGACCCCTAACCGGGAAAAGCCGAAAGAAGAAGAAGATTGTGATGATGTGTTCTAGCCTACTTAAATTGTTACCTGAAGATTATATTTATGGGCTTAGGAGTCCCAATCCTGAAAATGGTAGGTCTTAGTAACAAAAAGCTACACTCCTCAGAAAATCATAATAGATTTTAAATGTGACCAAACTAGTCATCTCTAGAAATATAGGCTTCTGAGAAACGTATTTATGATTACATTAATATAACAAACTCACAAGGTTGGGATATTTGGCTGTCTATTGAAATGTTGAGGCTTGCAATGCCGAGTCCTAAAACACTAAAAAAAAAATGAGAATACAGGAGAAGATTGAATACTGAATGTTGATCATCTCCATTAAACTTGCTTTTTATGCAGGAATGTAAGCCCCGTACAGAAACTGGAATTTATATGTCAGACCTGAGATTGCCATCCCCCAAAGAAAATGGAATAGTCTGACAAATGGTAGTAGTATATATAAATTTGTATTTTTGGTCATTCAGAATCCATATTCTGGGTAGTGTGAGCCCTGACATTTTAAATGGTTACAGAAATATTTGCATGTGAGATTCTTGGCCAAATCATCAAAGAAGTGATGGGGAATTATTCTCGTAAAACTCCAGGATTTTCACACTTTTTAAATATTCGACATTGCTGTTACTAATAGTTTTGCAGCCATCGTTTTCCAACATATAATGACATTTTATTCTATTTTATCCTGCACATGTTATCAAGCTACTCCTTCTAAGGTCTCTGCCTTTTCAAAGTGTTTGATGTTGTGGAATCAACACCTGGGGTTGATGGGTTTTGAAGCCAATACCAGATTAAGGTCATGTTACTTTATCCATTTCTCAGCCATATTTACACATTTAGCTAGACTTTTAGAAATCTTCTGTCTCCATTTTGGCACATTCATGTCCTTGCTCACACCATGAACCTTTGCTGCTATCCCTTGAGCCTTTTAGATATGATTTCACCAAGATGCTGGCATCTCCGTTCATGCTATGTTAGACATCCATATTTCACAGACTTCTTTTCCTTATTATTGTGCAAAGTTTTGCAAGTCTACAATGCAGCTTTTCTTTCCACAGTTAGCACTTCATTGTTATCTGCATGCTAGACTCTGCAAGTGTGCCAATGCTTTATGGCATTCTTGAAAAGAACTGCTTGTGGACTTAAGAACCAGTACATTTTGCATTCTAAAGTGGCCTTTTCCCATTCTAAGACAATTGGTCCCTGACTCTAAGCATTCAAAACCGAGATTCAAGGCATCATTATTAAGACAAAAACAGTATTAAAGTAGTAAACCATCCTCAAACATCAGTGCTAAAAAGTATCCGCTAAAGTCAACAATCAATTTGCATGGAAATGCAATGTTAAGTCACATCTGTACATCAGCCCATTCTGTAAGATTCCCGTAAGTTAGGATATGCATATCTCCCTGACTAGATGCCTTGAACTGCTCCATTTCCATTTTTAGTTCTGTATCAGTTGGAGACAATGCTTGCTAATAAGATATTAATGGATGAGAGGTTAGAAGAGATACTTATTTCTCTTTCTACCCTTCCTCAGGGGGTTAAATACATCTCAGTTTGACCTATCTACAAGGAAGTATTAATTTTAACATTTTCCACCATGCTAGGCTTTTAATCATACGCTTTCTTAAGGTATTTGCCCAGTGTCTTGGAAGCAATCACTTATAGCATCCATTTTAAAGCCAGGGAAAAATCCCACAGTATTGTGAGTTACCAGCTTGCATTTGTCCTTTACATACATTACAAGCTTTTTTGGTTAGTCTGAGCTTCTCCTGTCAAGCCACATTTACCAGACCTTATACATTTAACAGGTATGGAGGAACATATTTAGAGTGCCATGATGGACAGAAGAAACTCACAGACATGCGAAACCAAGGGTGCCCCTAGTTCTAGACAAAGACAAAGCATTCATCTGTGTCAATGACAGTTATTCTGACCATGTAAATTTACCACATTCATTTGTTCAGCTTTTTAAAATCTTCTATCTGGACTAATTATTGGTAGTCAAATTGGATCCCATCTTTTGGTCATTTTGCTATCTTGCATGGGGCCCACAAGGGTTACTTTCTTATCCTGTATTTATTATTTATTATTTATTTATTTATTGACATTTGTTGACCGGGAAAGTCCACTGGGTCAGAAACCCATTTTCAGTGGAGGGCTGGGGAGAAAAGCTCCACAGTTAAACAAAATATTATACAATACTTATACAAGAACAAGCAAAAAACAAATCTAAAGTTGAAGAGATGCATATGTACTGTATACTTAATGATATAGTTTCAATCACAGAAGAATAATAATAGACTTTAGTAAAGTATAATATACTTTCAATCTACTGTACATGTACATGAGAGTAGTCATGAAACTTTGTAAAACTGAATACGTATCATAGGTAGGAGAAATAATCATTCCGAGGAGGAAGAAAAGATATCAGAGAGTGTTGAAGGCAGATTCTGAGTAAATTATGTTTGTGAAGTTTATGGGGTCTTACACTGTATTTCACATCTTGGGTTATCTTCTGGAGGTTAGCAAAATTGTTGGTTGGAGGAGGAGATGATAGCTGAATCATCTGCAGATTGAATCAATATGCTTTGTTGGGAGGCTTTAGGTCATTAATGAATATATTGAACAGTGGCCACGGTGGTGCAGCGGTAGCATTGTCTCCTCACAGCAAGAGGTTCTCCCGTTCAATTCTTGGCTGGAGTGCCTTCTGTGTGGAGTCTGTATATCCTCCACACGGTCGAGTTGCATTCAAAAGACATGCATGAATAGGAGTGCCTTCGTTGAAGGTTGGGCGTCGGGCTGGCACCTCAGCACCGTAAAAATCTACTTTCAATCATTAGCGGACCTGAGTTCTGCTGTGGCGACCCCTAACCGGGAAAAGCTAAAGAAGAAGAATGAATATATTGAACAGTAGTGGTCCGAAAATGGATCCTTGGGGGACACCTGTGTTGTTTGCCAGGTACTCTGTTGGTTTTGCCATCTAACTGATTGCTGTCTATCATTTAAGTAAGAGGAAAACCAGGTTATTACACTTAGAGAGCATCCGAGTTTTTCTAAGTTTGTACTAGCTTAGGGTGTGATACTGTGCCAAAAACTTTTGCTAGGTCCAACAGGAGTACTGAAGTTGATAGGCCAGCATCAAGGACTTTGTTCACAGTATCAGTGAAGGAGAGTAAAGCTGTCATCATGCTATGAGCAGGGTGCAAAGCATGTTGAGTGGGAGCTAGAAGGTTGTTGTTAATGAGGTGATTTAGTAAATGGGTTTGTATACATTTTTCCAGGATTTTTGATAGTGAGGAGAGAATGGAGATTGGCCAGTAGTTTGAAAGATCATGAGTATTAGCCCCCTTTGTCTAGTGGGGTTATAATGAATTTTTTCCATACGATTCAGTGAGTAATTGATAAGAATACTAACAGGGTAAGCTATAGCTCTGGCTGCAAGTTGTAAGTATTATGGTGGTAAGTTATCAGTGGAGAGTAAGCAGGGCTTCAGTTTGGTTAGCAATTTTAGAAATAGGGATGTAGGTACAGGTTGCAGTGAGAAGGTTGGATTGTGTGGAATACTATTAGAGAAAACTATAGTATGTATAGTGGTAGATATGGGGTCTATTTGTGTGTTTTTTCTGAAATTACGGTTGGTTTTTGAGGATGAATCCTTGACTAGTTTTTGGATCGTTCCAATGAAATGGGTGTTAAATATTTGTGCTATCTGGTAAGGGTCTTTGTCGGGAGAGGGTGATGGGTTTTGAATGTTACCTGGGTTAAGAAGGGAGGATAGAGATTTCCAGATTTTTTTGGGGATTATTACTTTGCGAGGATAGTTGTGAGGAAAAATAGGGTTTCTTATCATTTATGGTGTTTTTTTGCAGCATTTCTAAGTTTTTTAAAGTTTTGTTCATTTTCTATAGTTTTACATTTTTTTCCAGATTTTCCAGACTTTGTCTCTAGACAGAAGGATTTGTTTGGTATGCTTAGTTAACCAGGATGCATGATTTTGTTTTGTTCATTTTGTACGAAGAGGTGCTGTATTATTCATATTATCTATTAAATCTCTTATAAAATCATTGTAAGTTGTCTGAGTGCTTATGTCACTGGGGAAATGAGTGATTAGAACTTGGGAAAGTTAACTTTTCTCACTAATGATGTATTATTTGGCTTCAAAGTTCCTTATCTACTATCCCCATATTGAAGGCAGCTTCATATGCATGTCAAGGAATCTCTGGGTATAAAATAAGCCTTGTAAATTAGCATTGTTATCTGTTTTTTAACCCTCCTAAATCTTTCTGAAAGCATTATCATTTCACTTGGAAGTCTTCATACACAAAACATCTGGGTAGCTTTTTAGCTACCACATCAGATCTTATTAGAGACCTTAAAAAAAAATATCATTCAACCTGTCATAGGAACAATCTGGCCTTGTGCCAAAAACTAAGCCATGCTTTGGAACTAAGAGTCACCTTGATCAGAATGAGTCTTTATTCTAAGGTCCTTTCGATCATACAGTCTCTTCCTTTTCAGTTCTTAGACAGATTTGAAAATGGGACAGTGAGATATTAACTTGCCTTTGTTGACTTGGACACGCCCATGTTGCTTCTGCTCAGAATTACTGCTCTAACAATGGAAGGGACTTTTCTGCCCAGTTTTCATGTTTGTTAGCTCCCTCTCCAAGTTAAGTCAGTTTTACCAGGCCTAGATGACATATCTGGTAATCATCAGGTTATCCTCCCACATATGTTAAATGATGAAAGCTTTTGTATATTCCACTGTTATAGAAACTTGATGTCTATAAGTTCATCCCAGTATATTAATACTATGTTTTTATGCTATAAAGATGTGATCCATTCTTTAGATCTTAAAAGGTCATTGTCTCTTCTGCTGTTCTCCCTTATGGGGTTGCTGGAATTGCCCTATAGTCCTGGATTTATTCCCCTTGATTGCTGGTAGTGATATGGTCGTAAGATTTATTTTCTACTTTCTGCAGTACTTGTTCCCAGGACTTTAAGGAACCTTGGCAAACTTATACTGTGGTGATTCCAATATTTTTCCTCATTGGGAGCTCATCCATTTTCTCCAAGTATCGCCTGCTTCCTTTCAGACCTCACAGTTTGTTTCTTATTTTGTTGAAATTTGTACAAGTAAAGGATCAGACCAAAAGCTTTGATCATCTTCATTCTGTACATCTGTTTATATGTGTTGATATAGGCCCTGGACTGACAGAGCTATATCAAAGGGATGAAGGTGAATTGTGAGATAATGACTGTCAGTAGTTTGCTCTGACAAGCCATTTTGCAAGATGCACAAATTATAGTTTTTGCAAATACCTCTATTGTTTTTTTTTTTTTGTATTCCAGAAAATCTGGGAAAAATATCTCTGCTGACACAAATACCTGCTGCAGGTACCATAATGGGTCAATTGGAACTTAGGCTCATATTTTCTAGGAATGACCTGCTTTTCTTTCCCCTACCCCATTTGGGAGAAGATAGAAAAGGAATGTGGTCAGGTGCCTGGTGAGCTAACTGCTCTGGGGTGGTGGCTCTGCCTCTTTTAATTGACCATACGGCCATAAAGGAGGCAATCTCATGTGATTGGTAGCCTTTCACCCCACCTTAAATTGTTTGTACATAGCTGACCAGTGGATCAGCAGACAGTCTTAACACTCTTTCATACAAGGCTCCATTCACTGACTTTCATGGTCAGTTGTACATCTCCCACCATTATAGTAGAGGCCTGGTGATAAAGGCAGTCATACATCATCTTGGCCTATAATCCATAAATTACATTTTGTAATTCCCATCTTGTAATCATTGACCAATGTTAAGTAAGGAAAGCATGTAGTTGAATTATTTTTCTTTCTCTCTCTCTCTCTCTTGCTGAACTTCTGCCTGCCCTTTATCTCCACACCATTTCTAATTATAGACTTACAGATATTTCCTGTAAATTTACCTAAATCCCAAGATGTGACTCTTAGTTTTATCTGGTTATTGTTGTTTGCTTATAGGATAAAATTTAATGTGATATTTCTACATTTCTCAACAGCAAACAGTTTGCTTAAACTTTCTGATACACTTAAAGCTGGTAAGGTAGACATGTTAGAGCAACTTTATTTATATTTCACATGTGACTTCTGTGACGTCCCCATACTGGGCCAGTGATCAAGGAGCCTTAGTCCTCACCACTGACACCTGTGGGGAATGTTCACTTTCAGAGAAATAGATACATACAGTATTTCCAGATGCAGGTCTCTGCACCAAGTACAGTTTCCTTTAAGAGCACACAGGGAATGCACTCAGCCTGGGGTCTGGATGTCTTTATATCTGTCTCCCTCCAGGGCCCTATTAAGGCCCCCCACTAGCACATATACAGTGTTAAGGCCTCAGCTGAGTGTTCAAACCAAGTCCTCCAGCACCCTCTCAGTGAAACCAGTGCTTTCTGTCCCTGCTCTAAGTAGCTGACACACACACTGTGAGATTTGATTTTTCACACACACACCTGGGAAAGGCTGACACAGATTTACCTGCTATGCCCCCTTCTGGCCACAATATAAGGTAGTTATCACTGCCACCAGACACTCCACAATCAGCTACTCTAAGGCCTTTTACAAAGGGGTGTCCAATTATACTGTGTAATATTAATACTATAACAAATGGTAGTAGATAACCAAGACAGCTAGGCCTTCAGGTGTGGCCCACCCAGTGTCACCAAATAAATATAAGCACTCACTAAATACTTTCTAAAAGGACCAGCCACAATAACAGTTTTAAATATATTTAATAAATAATAAAAGAACATGAAATACTGAATATATATTTACAGCAAAACACAGAGTTCAAATAACAGGAAATATTGAAAATAACATTGATGGACAGATTCAGACAAATAAAGAAAAATAATATCTAAGCTAAGCTTTACTATATTTTCCTGAGTGCATCTGGGAGAATTACTGTTCCATACTTAATAGAGCAAGGCAGATGATGTGATAAATGATCGTTCTTTTTGTCAGGCCCAAGACAGACTACTCAAATACTGTCAATACTGAGAGATTTCTCTTTGTAATAGCTAAAATTTCCAAGATGGCTGGCAGAATGACTTCATCTGGTCATCTGACTCTAGGTATTCACACTATTCTCCTTTGAAGCTTGAGACAGGATGTTAGCATAGATGTGATAAAATGCATATCTACATTTTTGCTAATGTTTATGGCAGTGCCTGAGACTTCCCCTCTTTTTACTAAGCTAATGAACAAAGGCTTCTTCCAGACATGCCATCTCCGGTTCTGTTTAGAGCTGTAAGATAAGTACTTCCATAGCCCAACATGTGGTCCAATTAACAATATTTTCTTAAAGTATGAAGCAAGCTAGCTGTTTAACCCCTTCTCTTTCAGTGTCCTTTGCTAACATATATACATACAGTCTCACATGTATAAATCAGTTTGATATTCAAAGGTCATATCATTCTTTATAGAACTCCAGCTGGCTTTGCTGCCCATATCATCACAACTTCCATTGTTGTAAGTTGCTTAATGTACTTTTATAAAACATACATATGCTGTCATTCAAAGTGTGGCACTTTTCCTGTATAAATTGTTTTCAAAACAATACATAAAGTTTCTCAAAAATGATACCAAAAGCTGTAAGTCATAAGAATCATTTTCCCTGTTCTTGGGAATAAGGAACAAGACAGTAAGAAAGACATTGGAATATGATTGCTGTTTTCAAAAGTTAGGCAGTCAGCTAGACAGGAGCACTTGAAAAGAGGTCATTTGGATTGTCAGTAACTAGACATTGTGTATAGAATTCAAAGTATACATGAAGAGTTAAAATCATTAATTTCTTTTTGGCTTTTCCTGGTTAGGGGTCACCACAGCGGAACTCCGGTCTGTAATCATTGGCAGTAGATTTTTATGGTGCTGAGTTGCCAGCCCGACACCCAACCTTCAGCGAAGGGACGCCCATTCACGCATGTCTTTCGGAGGCCACTCAAACCGTGGGGAGTTCATGCAGACTCCACACAGAAGGCACTCCAGCCAAGAATTGAACAGGAGAACCTTTTGCTGTGAGGCAACAACACTACCACTGTACCACCACGGCTTTATACATGAAGAGTTAATATTTTTGATCCACATTTTATACATGAAGAGTTAAAATGTGGATCAAAAAAATATTTGGCCTGATGTTACTATAATTAAGTCTGACAAAATTTCTATTTTTAGAGATCCACAAGAGTTTAATCTTCTTCTTTTCCCAGTTAGAGTCGCCACAGCGGAACAATGGTCTGCAGAATGATTGGCAGTGGAGTTTTTATGGTGTCAAGTTGCCAGCCCAGTGCCCAACCTTCCACGGAAGGCACACACATGCACACACTCACACCTAGACCCAATTTAGAGTGCCCAGTCCACCTATAGCATGTCTTGAGGATGTGGAAAGAAACCAGAACACCAGGAGAAAACCCATGCAACCGCAGGGAGGACATGCAGATTCCACACAGAAGGCACCCCACTGAGAATCGAACCAGGGAACCACTTGTTGTGAGGCAGCAATTCTAACCACTGCATCACTGCAGCTACCCATCCACAATAGTTTAATTACATTATAAAAATAGAACATTAATTAATCTGTGATATTAAGGAAGTAATATTATTCATGCCAAGATCAAAGTATTTTGGGGATTATTCCAAATTGTATACCTTTGGAGATCAATATTTTTAAGCCTTCTATTTGGTATTTTATCAGCAGATTAATTGTTTCACAGAGATGTTCCTATGACTGGGTATAAATTTAAAGTTATAGACAGATGGGATTTATCACAAGGAACCACAAAGACATTGCAGAGTAAAATGGAACTCAGAATAACATCACAACCCCCACCAAACTCCTCCAGTGAACCAGGACAGCTGTAAGATAGTAAAATGCAGCTAGAAAACATTCACATTAAAAAAATGGTTTGCTGAATGTAAAAACGCACAAAGGAAACAGAACCAGGTCCACTAATATAAAAATGTAATCAATCAAGTGCTTTTGACCTTGTCTAAAGACTTCATCAAAGATCTGTATTTTTATATTCAACAAATATTTTTTTTACTGTGAATATTTTTTGGCTGCCTTTTACCATCTTACAGCTGTCCTGGTTCACTGGAGGAGTTTGGTGGTGGTTGTATTGCTGTTCTGTTTTCCAATTTATCACAAGAAAACTAGATATTAAAGAAATAAAGCCATACTACAGATGCTTGATATGGATGAAAAACAGTCTTTCATGAATTTGCTGGAATAATTCAATATATTTAAAGGTTTACTTTGAAAATATCAGATGAGACTGCCATTAAGGCAACAAATGCAACTAAACAGGGAATGCTATTTGATTACAGAACAACAAAAGGGTTCTGAAATGTTGAAACAACTACTAAATATAGTACTCAGAATTAAATATTGTATCTTAAATAAGTATGTCTCATTGCAAGCAATATAAGTGACAATAGTATGGCACTGAAACAGTACTTCTATAGATGGTAATCCAGTTGCCTATGTGTCACTTGTCCTTACTATAAGAAGGAAGAGATCTGATTAAAAAGAAAAAGAGCTACTTGCCGCAGTGTACTCATGTCAAAAGTTTCAATGGTGTATTTATGGCAAATCTGTGTTGTGACAAATGAAACATAAACTACCGCAGGGTATATTTAAGATGTTCTTGCATGAGTTACTGCCAGGGGAAGGAAAGAATGCTGTTGAGACTGCATAAATAACATTCAGGTGAGAAGTATAAACCAGCCAAGGAAACACAGATAGCACATATGATGAGATATTCATATTTAGCAGAGTGAGAAAGGATTTGCTTATAAAGGAACTTGAAGTGAAATGTATAATTCTACAGTTGCCAATGACAAAACAAAAGCTCAAACTCCCTTAACAGTGTACTCAGAGTGACCATTAACAGTGATTGTGAATGCTTTGATATGTGACAATGAAGGGTGGACAGAACAAAATTCTGCTGTAAAGATATTTTTAAAAGAGGAAATAAGCTGTATATAGTGTCTTATATATAAATAAGATAAATTAATGTTATATCTAAATAAGATAAATTGATAGCACTCAATCAGATAATAAATAAATGCTCTCAAGAATACACAACTCACATTTATGAATTGTGAAATCTAAAGAAAGAGTAAATGATGACTAATACTGGCCAAGCAACTGATGCAAGCTGAACAAGAAATTATTGGCATCTCTGTGTGTTTTTTCAGTCTTGTTGCAAAAACAACCATATAGATAAAATAGAGAAACGCATCGCTTTGCACAGAAAAATGATAAAACAACAGAATGCATTATGATGCCTTTTAGGAAAACTGCCACCCAGTTTAATTACTCCATCTATAAGACACCCCAAAGAGTTCACCCAGTAGCCAGGGATCTGGACAATAATCTGGCCTTTGACCAACATGTGACCAAGGTAGTAAGAAAATCTGTGTCACCCAACCTATAAGTAAGTGCATAGCATCCAAGTCCAAGGAAGTCATTGTGCCACTTTATTCAGCATGTATCTAACCCATCATTGAGTATAATGCCCCCTTCAGCAGCATGTTGCTGACCAGACATAAGCAACAACTAGAATACCCACAAAGGTTCCTTACCAGGAAAATCCAGGGTATAAACACATTATCCTGTATGGATCACCTTAACTCATTAAAGGAGTGATCCCTGGGGTGAATTTTTTATTTCCCATCCACTCATGAAGATTTCTCTTGAAGAGGGCCAATGAGGTGTTCTGGTTGACATGTATGGGAAGTCTATTCCACAGCATGGGCAGTCTCTGGGTTATGAACCTATCCCTCCAGCATGTTACGTTGATTGTGGTAATGAGGTTGAGGTCTCTGGAGCATGTGGTGTGGAGGGATTGGGATTTCTTTAGATGTAGCATTTCTAACAAAGCTGGGTCAGACATGGCCTTGTAAGTCAAGCAGAGATCACCTCTAAGTAGGCGATATGAGACAGAGAATAGTTGGAGTGTTTTTGAGTCTGTCCATATAGGACAAGTGTTTAAGGCCTAGGATCCTCATTGTGAGGTACTTTTGCGGGCTCTCCAGTTGTTGCAGGTGTCTAGTGAGGTACATCCCAAATGGGGGATTGTACTTGATGACTGGCTTTATGAGGGAAGAATAGAAGGAGACAATGAGCTCTTTCTTCCTGGATGCAAAACCCTTAGTAATGAGATGTGCCACATAGAAGGACTTAATGACCACAGTGGCAATGTGGTGGTCGAAAGAGAGGTTGCTGTCAACCTGTGTTCCCAGATCTCTTATAATGCCTTCTGTGATCAGTGGACTACCATCGATGTGGTAATTTATGGGAACCTGGTTTTTCCAAAAGGGGATGACGACACCTTTTTTGGCATTGAGCTTAAAGCCATGATTCTGACACTAGTCATTGGTCTCAGTAAGGCCTTTCTGTAGGATGTCAGCATCACTTGGGGAGTTAATAATAGTTCCCAACTTGCAATTGTCTGCAAACTTTGTCAGCCAGAGTCCCTTCATGTTGGCCTGAACTTCAGAGAAGTAGATACCAAACAGGAGAGGACCCAGGACCGAACCCTATGGGACTCCACTTGTGACTGGTTGGCAGTCTGACTTGGAGTCAGCTAATTTCTCACTGTGGGTTTTATCTGTGAGCCAGTTTGCAACCCACCTAGTAATATAGGGATTGATGCCTAGCTTAGTGAGTTTTTCTATGATTCCTGAGTGGGGAATGGTATCAAAGGCCTTGGCTAGATCAAGATAAGCTGTATGCACTTACATCTTACTTACTTATGTCTTACCTTCATCCACAGCCCTGTTGACTGACTCAAAGACGTCAACCAGGTTGAGCAGGCATGATCTCCCTTTCACAAAGCCAAATTGTGTGGGGTCTAGAGTTTGCAGATTTCCTATATCTTTGTTAATCAGGTCCATGATGATGCACTCCATAGCTTTGCCTATCAGACTCATCAGGCTAATGGGTTGATAGTTCCCAGGGTCTGTAGTTGCTCCTCCTTTGTGGAGCGGGATGACTTTAGCAGTGCACAATTTGGTAGGGAAAAAGCTTGAGGTGAGGCTGTGACTGAACAGGGCACACAGATGAGGTGCCAGTTCACTCTGTAGTTCATGTAGAACATAGCCAGGGGTACTGTGAGGTCCCATAGAAGCTGTATTCTTGGCCTTGAACACTGCTGTTTTAACCTATGCAGCAGTAATACTGGGTGCCTGGCAATCTACTGGTATTGTGATTGGTCCTTTGGGTGGGGGGGAGATAAAATTGGCACTGAATCTATCGGCCAGTATATTGGCAATATCTGTTGGCTTGGTATAGGAGGTACCATTGTGCAGTCGCTCAGAGCAAATCTGGGTATTGCCGTGGAGATTCTTTACATAACTATAGAATCTTTACTATCTGCTGCAATTCTGTTTTCATAGCTAGCTTTAGAGGATTTGATGAGGGATCTCAACTTTTTGTTGAGGCTGATAAGGGAGTTTTTCTTGGAGGAGAATGTCTTGGTTCTATTGGGTATGGTGAGATCCATGCATTTGTGTACATGTTTGTACAGTGCATTGGTGTATGATTTTGTGGTCATGCAACTATTCTCCATTTGCATGGGTGCTGTGAAGCTAGCCACCTCTGTTTTAAGGAGCCCAAAGTTAGCTTTGGAAAAGTTTTTCATGGTGGTTACCTTTGTGGGGGGGGGGGTAGGAGTGATGTGGATTTCCAAGGTGATTAGTCTGTTGGTGTAGAGCAGTGGTCGTCCATGTTAGTAATGACAACATCAAGGATGTTGCCACCTCTAGTGGGGGTAAGAATGAGCTGGTCCAGGGCATTGGAATTAATGAATTCCAGGAAACGGAGAAGTGCATTGGTACATGAGTAGTTTTCCTAGTTAATGGAGGGGTAGTTGAAGTTGCACAGTATGAGAGTGTTAGGTTTGACCCTAATATTCTCCAGGGTGCTTAGGAACATGGAGTGTGACACTTGGGACATGGTTGGGACCTATAGCAGGCTATGACCTGAATCGCTGTCTTACTTAATGTTAGCTGCAGCTGAAGTATCTCAGATGCGTTATGTTGGGCTACCAGTCTGGAGGTATGTGCATCCTTTATGAATATGGAAGCACCAATGCCTTTGTAGCTTCGGTCCAAATTCTGGGGTCGAAAGGTGTGAAATGAGTTATAGCCTGGAAGTGCAGGGATGCTTGCTGCTGCCTTGAAACAGGTCTCTGTTACAGTGCACATATCGATGTTCTCCATGTTAAGGAGTGCTTCGAGTGAGTGCATTTTGAGATTTAGACTTCTAGCATTGAGCAGCATGACCCTCAGATTGCATTTGTTTGTACCTGCTATGGTGCTAATTTGGTCTTTGGAACGCCACCTAAAAAAAGGCACTATAGGGGTGGCAAAATTCTTGGCCAGTATCTGTAAGCCCAGGGGCGACAGATGCAGACCATCTCTGGCAAAGCATTGAGGTCTGTCAATCATATCATCCCAAGCAGACAGATACTGGATCCCCTTAGAATGGCACCAGAAACATAAACCAATTGTTGAAATTAATAATTTTCTGCTTGTACTGTGGTATCATTCTGGGTGATGGTAAGATGTTGCTCAGGGTTAGGGTCATACCCACCTGCGCTACATAATCCGAGAGCTCCTCCATGTCTATTTATTGTTTATTTGGATCTATATTAAAATCGCGAAAGCTCAGTTTCGTGAATACAAATTGATCGACACATAAGTGTCGAACACCAAACACAGCGAAGAGTGAATACAGCAAACCTTTTTTTGGCCAGCAGGGTGATCATGGGGATGATGAAATAAATCCTTTTCCCCACTGTAGTGCGGTCTCGGAGTTGGTATATTTTAGTAGGGGGGTGTGGGGGTGCAGGGGGGCTTGCCCCCCTGCAAAAACGTTTTAAATAGTGTTTTGCTTTGTGTTTGTTACATTGGGTTTTCCTTAACTGTGTGGTGCTGTTGTTTCCAGGAATACATTCAACGTTGTGGTTTTCACATTTGTTGTCCTTCACTGCATTTGGAGTTTGACACTTATGTGTCGATCATTTTGGATTTTCGCGATTTTAATATAGAGACGTTTATTCATAGCAGGGACTATAAATAGGGAGACAAAGGACAAAGAAGTTGAGCATTTAATAATAGAATCCTATTGTTGACCTTTAACATCCATGTGGTGTGGAATGTTCCACCTCTAGCAACCTACACACATCCTCCAATCCAGAACATTTTCTGAAAAAAAAATTAAAAAGCATAAGATAAACAAATATACATATTTTGTCAACAATAAAAGCTTTTAATGCTGCCCAAATAGCAATGTTATCAGTAAGAAGTATTCTTTTCAGTGATAATAGCACAGTCATAGGGCCAGATTCAGGAAGGCTTACACGGAGTTCAAGAGTAGTGTAAGCCTCCGTGTAAGCCTCCTGATTCAGCAACAGCCCAAATCTCCGTGTAAGAGACAGCTAACACGTCTCTTACACGGAGTGGCGTGGAATACCAATACCTCATTTGCAGCTCCAAGATATGCAAATGAGGTATGTGAGCGATCCACGAAGCTCAAACCAGTCCGCGGTAACGGATCGTATTGCAGAAATGTACTCAGCTGACAACTGAGTACATTTCTGCAAAATTAAAACGGAGCTATGTCAGCTCCAAATAAAGGGTGCATTTGTTACATTACATGCCAATGGCCAAATATGTGGCCATTGGCATGAAAGTGTTGAAAAAAAAGTTATATAACTTTTTTTTCACGGGATTTATGTGTTTAACTGTAGCACACCGCAAACGGGTGCGCTACCTAAAACTGAAAACCGGCTTATAAGCCCACAATTGTGGGATTTATGTATTACATGAAATGTCAATGGAGGGACTTGCAGAGCAAAACAATATGGCCTCCGCTTAGTGGTTGTCAAGGAGGGAAGCTCTGTAAGATATGTAACTAAGCATTACTAGGCAATCCTATGTAAATGAGGCTTACAATACTGAATCACACTGCCACATAAGTAATGAGCACTTTCTGAGTCGTGTAAGAGTTAGAGAAGGGGAGGAACAGAGTAAGAGCTAGGTGTCATCATCGGCCGGTTGGATAGAAAGAAATGTACCAGATTGGAGGGCAATGTAAGGTAAGAGATGACAGACAGACATCAGGGAGGGAGGTGTGTCCCAACAGAACACTGGGAGTGCCAAGAAATTGAGGGCACACGCCATCCCTACACTCTAAGTTTCTTGAGATACGTGCATGCGCTGCAGCGCTGCAGTAAGGCAGGTTCTACTTGTGGGAGCGTGTTGCAAACTGTTTACAACGGTTTGCGCTGGCGCGCACGTGTAAGGCAGTGTGCTGCTTTAGCATGAATCAGCCTAGCTAACACCGTAAGGATGTGTGCGCTGTAACACCGTAGGGATGTGTACACGCTTAAGTTACTGTGAGCGTGTGTAAGCCGGTGTGCACATTGCTCCCCTCAGGAAACAGAGAGGAAATAGGAAACAACCAAAATACAGGGAAACTGCCAGAAGATACTACTAAAGTTAATTGGTGGAAACAATTAGAAGCAGGCAATTACACAGGCAGACTAGAAGCCCAACCCAGCACTTAAAACACAACAAAGAGCAGTGCAGGCTGTTTCTCACAAGAGATACTGCCAGAAACTAAGCTATCAGAGTTGAAACCTGAAAAAGCTGAACTCAGAGCAGAAATGCTAGGGGCTGCCATAGCTGTTATAATCAGACATAGGCGAATTGCCGAGGGTGGTGATAATGCAGATGCTGACAGACAACCCAGAGTGAGGAGAAGGAGAAGAGTATACAGGCCTAGGGTCACCTACCATGGGTTACATGAGCTGGAGATAGTAGAGCGCTATAGAGTGGACAGAGAGCTCCTGCAGCAGATTGTTGAGCTGTGCAGGCCACGCCTCACACACAGAACCAACAGAGGGGAACCCATCCCAGTGGAAACCAAGGTATGTGCTGGCCTAAGAATACTAGCAACAGGTACCTTTCAGAGACCAACTGGCGATATGATGGGGATATCACAGGCATCAGCCTCCAGGGTACTGCACCAGTTCCTGGATGCCATGTCACCACATGTCAGTGATCATATATATGTCCCTAGTGACCGTGAGGTTGTGGCCAGCAATATGCGACTCTTCCAGCAAATAGCGGATACCCTGAGGTGCTGGGTGCAATAGACTGCACGCACATACGCATCAAGGCACCAGCTGGTGAGCGGGTAGAGTCTACATTAACCGCAAGGGATACCCTCCATCAACTGCCAGGTCGTGTGTGATGCCCAGGGCATAATAATGAATGTGTGTGCTGGCTGCCCTGGTAGCTACCACGATTCCCACATCTGGCATCTGACGAGCTGTACCAATCATTTGCCAATGGGGACTTCCCACACGGACACCTAGTGGGGATGCTGGTTATGCACTTGAGCCGTGGCTGATGACACCCATCAGAAATGCAC
The DNA here is from genome assembly GCF_019279795.1 of Protopterus annectens. Taxonomy (NCBI): domain Eukaryota; kingdom Metazoa; phylum Chordata; order Ceratodontiformes; family Protopteridae; genus Protopterus; species Protopterus annectens. Next base: position 155,535,018 of record NC_056740.1, read on the forward strand.
ACACACCAACAGGAACGCCATAATGAGGCACACGCACAAACACGCAATATCATAGAGCGTGTGTTTGGGCTGCTCAAGTCACGGTTCCGTGTCTGGACACGCCTGGTGGAGCTTTGCAGTACACACCAACTACATGTACCCAAATGATCATGATATGTGCTATGCTACATAATATGATCCCATGGAAACAGCTGCAGCAGGACCAGCACAGGGCTGGGCCAAACATCCCCACCATTGCCAAGGCCACCACAGGCAGGGGGTGACTTGGAGGAGGAACAACCTGACCTTGTCCCAGTAGGCAGAAGGAGGCGTGCCCAGTATGCCCTGGCCTTGGCAAAGAGGCAACGATAGCACATATGCTTGGTCAGTAGGAACACTGGGACTGATACCCACTCTGACTCACTCATACAGTAACAGGGATGCCTAACATGACACAACCTGCTTCCAAATGTACAGGGAGTGTAGTATGTGCATCCGACAGAGGCAGCCCTGCAGCACCATCCGAGGTATGAATGCCATGTGTTAAGTAATGTAATACCATGTATCATATGCACACCTGAGGACCATGACTAACATCCACCCTCACCAATCATAAACCACAAAAACACAAACCCACCTCATAGCTATCACAAGGGATAGGAACCTAGATGTAATGCTACCCAATGCCAAAGGTATAAACAGCAAGATGTGTGCAGTGTAAATGCACACAGTATAGGGAATGCACATATCAGTGCTGTAATAGAAAACAGGGTCAAAGCGCACATCAGCACCCTGACACTACCAGGGTCACACCTCATACAGTGATGTACATGTGCAAAAACATGGAACAAGATACAAAATGAGGGTGACTACCAATAAATGGCATGGATAACCACACACCCCTGTTGTTACCACAACAAGAAGCAACATGCATTAGCCATGGTCAAACACCAATGGCTAAAACTGACTACTACTATATAGCTTGCTGCAGACCACTGTCCTAATAGCAGCAACTGCCCCAGGCCTATGTTCACAGGTTCACAGGTTCATACTAGGCTATCTGCCCTAGGGCATTTATAAGCCTAGACCAGAGTTCCGTGGAGTCTGCCGCACCTTCACTCTGACGGATAATTTGCCCATTATATTGCTGTGCCTCTGACAAGCAGTGATACTGAGGTTATCCCTGGGGCATACCTGCAATCTCCCATCCATTGATTAAGATCTCACTTGAACAAAGCCAGTGAGGTACTCAGCCTCACATGTACCAGGATGTTGTTCCACAGCATAGGGACTCTCTGGTTGAAGAATCTGTCCCTCCAGCACATCCTATTAATATCTGTGTTGAGGTTTAAATCTCCTGCCACTGTAGTTCTGATGGATGTAGAGGTCTTGAGGTGAAGCAGTACATTAACTCAGGTTTGGACATGGCCTTGGATGTCAGGCACAGGTCACCTCTGAGCAGACGGTAAGTCACGGAATCAAGCTGGAATTCCTCCAGTCGGGCAGCATAAGAAATATGTTTGAGACCCTTTCTCCTCCTGTCGAGGAATCTGTGGGCCCATCCAATTGCCATAGGTGTCGGGTCATATACATGCTGAATGGGGCATTGCACTCAATCAATGGTCCAATGAGTGAAGAGTACAGGGGAACAATGACCTCCCTGGATCTAGATGTGAATCCCTGCATGATGAGGTGGGCAATGTAGAAGTTCTACCTAACTACCCTGGCAACGTGAGTGTCAAACAAAAGGTTACTCTCAACCTGGGTGCCCAGGTCCCTGATAACCTCCTGTGTGCTTAGAGGATTGCCACCTACATGGGAACTAGTGGTAACCTTGTTCTTCCCAAAGGGTACGGCTATGCATTGTTTAGTGTGTAATGTAAGGCCATGGCTCTGGCACCAGTTATCCGTGACTATGACACCCTTCTGAAGGATGTCTGTGTCAGATGGGTGTCCAACTATGGTTCCCAGTCTGCAGTCATCTTCAAACTTTGTCAGCCATAATCCTGCTGTGTTTGCTTGTACTTCTGAAAAGTAGATGCTGAGCAATAGTGGGCCCAGGACTGAGCCCTGTGGGACACCACTTGTGACAGTTGTGGAGTGTGACATGGCACCAGCAAGTCTGAACCTGTCTGTTCTGTCACGAAGCCGGTTTGCAACCCATCCAGTGAAGTAACGGTGCACAAGTAAGCTGGTGATGTATTCAATGATACCCAAGTGGGTATTGTGTTGAAAGCCTTTGCCAGGTCAAGGTAGGCTGTGTGGAGTGCCTTGCCCTTGTCAATGGCCTTGGTGTCTGTTATGAAACAGTCAACCAAGTTTAAAAGGCATGATCTGCCCTCAACAAAGCCTAACTGGGTTGGATCTAATGTCTGCAAGTCCCCTATGTCCTCATCTATGACTTCCATTATGATCTTCTCCATAGCTTAGCAGACCCTGCTTGTCAAGCTGATGGGATGGTAGTTTCCGTGGTCGGTGGAGGCACCCCCATGTGAAGTGGGTCCACCATTGACATATGCCACTCCTTGGGAACATATCCTGACTTGAGGCTAAGATCATACAGCTGCCCTGACTGCGGGTTGAATTCTTGAGTGAGTTCATGGAGCACAAAACCAGGGACACCATCTGGTCCCATGGATGCTGCGCCCTTTCCCTTGGATAGAGCAGTTCCCACCTGAGCATTTGAGATGTTTGGGGGGCTACAATCCTCTTTCATACATATCTCTCCAGTTGTGGTGGAGGGGTGGGTGGAGCAATCTGCACTGAACCTGTCAGCCAGTATGTTGGCAATGTCTATAGGTTCAGTGATATTTACAGCATTCTGAGCCTATTCTGAGCATATCTGGGAGTTTCCTCCCAGGTGTGTAACGATCTATAAAAGGCCTCATTGTTGTCCCGTGAGCCCTTAGTGGGTTTACTCCCAATATTCGCCTTGGATGATTTCATGGGGAACTCAGTGTTTCACCTATATTGAGCAGGGGTGTCTACCCTTCCACGGATATCGCTTCTATCTTGTAGTACCTCCTTCCTTGTGTTGTAGTGCTTGTTTATGGCTGAGGTCCACCACACTGGACGCTTGCCTCTGGTACAACGAGTCTGTGTTTTGTTTGGGATTGCCTCATCCATGCAGTCTTGAAGGTGCTGGTAGAAGGCAGTTGTAAGTGATACAGTGGCTTGGGTAATGGTGTCTGCTGGCTTGGGGTTTTGAAAGAGACCACAACAGTCATTAGAAGTGTGTAGTCGGCTTCTGAGAGGTTCTGCACTGTGGTCTTTTCTATCTGGGGTGGAGGTGGGATGTGGACTTCCACTGAGAGTAGGTCATGATCTGATCTCACCAATGATGGGTATACCTCTGGTGTTGAACATTGTGAGCCCATGTTTGTGATGATGAGATCTACTATGTTGTCTCCTCTTGTGGGGATGGTGACTAGTTCTTCCATGGCATGTGAGTGTATGAACTGTAGGAACCTGTGGCTAGAGTGTTGTGGCTGTAGTACTGATCCCAGTCTATATTTGGATAGTTGGGATCACCCAGTGTGATGGTGTTTGCAGGTACATGTATCCCCGCCACTGTTTTCATGAAAGCTCTGTGAGGTACCTGAGTTTCAGAGGATGGCCTGTAACATGCTACAAACTTCAGAGCAGTCTTGCCTATGGTTAATTGCACCCGGATGGTGTACAATGCATCGTGTGTTGCCACCAACCATGAGGTGAGGGTGTCCTTGATGAATATTGCTATTGCCACCCCTCATAGTGGTAATATGTGTACTGCATAGATACGAAATATTGTGCCTCTGACTTAGTAGTGACACATTATGACCACCTTACATAATTGAATAATGTGACTATGCCTCTGTCCAGTCTGTGCCCCTGTCCACATGCAGCTGTCCAGATGTCTCTTGAAGAGAGTCAGTGAGGTACTCTGTCTAACATGAACTGGGATACTCTGCTAGAGTTTGAGATGCCTCTGAGTTATGACTCTGTCCCTTCAGCATGTCCTATACATGTATGTGCTGAGGTTCAAATCTTTAGCTCCCATGTTTCTGGTGGATGTGGATTGCTTGCAGTGGAGCATGTCTACCAAATCCTGATCGGACATGGTCTTGTATGTCAGGCATAGGTCACCTGTACGTATGTGGTATGACACTGAAAAAGCTTGTTTTAGTTATTCTGGAAGTATATGACATGTGTTGTAGATCCCTGATCGTCATGGTAAGGTACTTGTGGGGTCTCTCCAGCTGCTGCAAGTGCTGGTTGAGGTACATACCAAATGGGGCGTTGTATTCAAGCATTGGCCTGATAAGGGAGAAGTATAGTGGTACAATGACCTCCTATGGTCTGGATGGAATATCCTCCATGATAAGGTGGCCAAGATAGAAAGTATGTCAAACAACTTTGGCAACATGGGTGTCAAATGAGATGTCACTATCTACATGTGTCCCCAGCTGTCTGATTTGTTTCCTGTACTCATTGGGTTGCTGTCTATGTACAGATCTGTGGGTACTGTGTTCCTCCCAAAGGGGATGGCTACACATCAGTCGCAGTCAGTTTTAGGCCATGAGTCCAGCACCAGCTATCTGTCAGTGTGACGGCAGTCTGTAGGATGTGTGTGCTGGCTGATGTATTCACTATGGTGCCCAGGTTGCAGTCATCTGTAAACTTTGTCGGCCACAACCCTCCTATGTTTGCTTTCACATCTGAAAAGTAAATACCAAATAAGAGAGGTCCCAGGACACAACCTTGTGGGACACCACTTGTGACTGGCTTTGAACCTGACAAGGCACCTGCAATGTTGACATTATGGGTTCTGTTTCTGAGCCATTTTGCAACCTATGCTGTGACATATGGTGTTATATTTCAGCTGTTGAGCTTGTCTATGATGCCTGAGTGGGGTATTGTGTCAAAGGCCTTAGCCAAGCGCAGGTAGGTTGTGTGGACTGTGTAGCCCTCATCAACGGCTCTACTGACAGTTTCAAAGTAGTCAACTTGGTGCAAAACGCAGGATCTGCACTGTACAAAGCTGAATTGGGTGTGATCAAGGGTCTGTAGGACACCAATGTCTCTGTGTGGAAGCTCCATAATGACCCTTCACAAAGCTTTGCAGACAAGGCTGTTTAAGCTTGTGTGGTGGTAGCTGCCAGGGTCTGTGGAGGCATCTCCTTTGTGGAGTGGGACCACTGTTGCCGTGACGCCAGTGTTCAGGTACAGATCCTGTAGCAAGGCTAAGGTTAAATAGGATCTGCATATACAGGTTTATCTCCATCTGTAGTTCACATAGCATGCAACTGGGGATACCATCAGGTCCCATTGATGCTGTGTACTGCCTCTCTGCTGACTGGCTCTCACATGGACATCCAGGATGACAGTGAGGTTACATACAGCTGTGATAACTATCATGTCTTGGGGTGAGGGAGGGGTACATTGCACTGAACTGGTCTGCCAGGGTGTCAGTAATATCTGTCAGGTCCCTGGGATATAAGTTGTTGTGTACCAAATCTGAGCATATATGAGGGTTCCCACCCAGGCGCCAGACATAACTGGAGTACGCAGTGTGGTTACCTTCATCGTCTGTGGTGATTTATGTCCCCAAGTTGAACTTGGGTGTCTTTATGTGAGAATGTAGCTTTCTACTACTGCTGATCACAGCTGCCTTACATTCTGGAGATGTAGCTCTGTCTTGCATTAGTATCCTTCATCTGTTATACAGGTTGTTTATGGCTGGGGTCCACCAGACAGGCCACTTTCCCTTGGTGGTGAAGGTGTCATTCTCATTTGTGATTGCATGGTCCATGCTTACTCGGAGATGTCCGCATAAAGTGTCTGTGCAGGAGTCACCATTGTGTGTTGTGGTTTCCACTGGCCCAGTGGGCTTAATGGATACCATCTCAGTCCTAAGAAGTGTGAAGTCAGCTTCTGAGCTGTTTGTCACTATACCCCTGGTATCATACTAGCACTGACACAGGTGTAAACAATTCCCCAGAATCCATCAAACAAAATGGACATGCAGGCTTACAGATGCCCTAGGGGTAGCCTAGTATGAACCCATTATGATACAGATTGTACAGGACACTACAGATAACCCCAAGGCTGTTGCAAATGATGGTAGTAAGCATGTTGTTGATTCCTGGATATGCTCCGGATCACACCGATATTACAAACAACATACCAGACACACACAGGTATGGCCAACAGACATCCTGACATGTGCAGTGCAAACCCCCCCCCATAATGCCAAATACCTTCCCCAGCAGACTGCCGCCTCCCTGACATTATGTCACCCTTACCACAGGGTAATGCACTCCAAAGAGCAGTGTACAACAACAGTGGGTGTTCTCAACAAAGGTGTCTCCTGAATGGATAGGAAAACAACCACCACAGAATCATGAGAGGTTTGGTCTGCACAGCTATGGAAAGGACCAGCATGTACCACAGACATAATGATATTGTGGATCTATTGACACCGTAGCCTACCCAGTGTGGGTTTACAAAGTGCAGACCCCACCCCTAAACATGTGTGACTCAGTTGAAACAGTACTTGAAGTCAGTGATGAGGGCAATGTGGTCCACACAGTGTTGCCGGACCTTGCAAAGCCTTCTGTACAATACCCTATGTGTTCCGTGATAGATTTGCTCACCAGCTGATATATACACCCCAATGTCATGGGAGGGGTTGCAAACCAGACCAACGACAGAACTGACATGGTCAGACATGCAGCAGCCATGTCAGACTACAAACCACATATAACAGGCATCCCACAAAGCTTGGTCCTGGGACCTTCACCATCTGGTATATATGCCCCATAGGTACAGGCCAACAAGTAAGGACTGTGCTGGAACATGTTTGTAGAGGACAACAAGCCGCCTGACATATCTGATACACCAGCTGACACAAGCATCCCATAAAAGGGCCACATAGAAACAGACAGCTGGTGCCATAGCCATGTCAGCATGTTAAATGGTGAAAACAGTATAGTCAGCCTCTGTGGATAATCCAGTAAGTGACCACCAATTCCCACATAGGTGTCGCACTCCATGACATTCCTAACATGTAATGCCAGAATGGGGACACAAGGTGATAGATATCCTGCATTGGACAAAAATGTGGCTGTAGGGTTAACAGCAACAATCCATATACCAACCTAATCATGAGGGTTATGACATCTAGCTAAGGGGAGGTCATTGTGGTTTTGCAGTTATCTTTCAGCAGCATTACAAATGACCACAACAGCGCCTGTGTGGTGTACCTCAGCAGATAGATTCAGCAACTGTAAAGTCCACAACAGTACCTCACCAGGAGTATCAAAGAGCTGGAACACATGTAATGTGTCGCCTGATTAAACAGAATGCAGTTACACACACTGCCATGTTGGCCACCCAGACACAAGCTGTGCCTGATGTAGAAAGCCATGTCCAAGCTGTCAGCAATGCACATGCCGCACCTTGTACAATGTGAATGGCAGGAGATATGCACATGAGGGACCTGAACCCCAGCACTGACATACATAGGACAAGCTGTACTGCATTATCCATAACACAGAAGCCACCACCACGCATGAGTAAACTACCAGTACAGGTTATCCATAGAGTCACTCATTTATTCTACTCAACAGGGATCCTAACGAGTGGATGGGAGATGGTAGGTATACCCTGGGTATCAATGTTGTGTCACAGGTAGACAGAGGCACAGTATACAAAACAAGACATATGTCATGCCAAACTGCACTTATGATGTGTTGATGGACAAACACACTATCCAATAACCATTAGAAATGGCCTTGGGCACATCGGTAGTGTTTGCCAATGTACACCCATGTTGTGGAATACACTACTGCAGTTGGTTGAGGCCGCTGTAAGTAGTTCACATCTGAACATAATGCAACATGGTCAGATAGGTTCATAGGTTCATACTAGGCTATCTGCCCCAAGGCAGTTCTAAGCCTAGTCCAGAGTCTGGTTGCGTACGCCACCCCTTATATGGAAACAGTACTGTGCCCATTAGTTTGACGTGCCTGTCTCCAGCAGTGACACAGTGACGATCCCCGGGTAAACCTATGATTTCCCATCCACAGGTCAGGATACCTCTTGAACAGAGCCAGCAAGGTGCTGTGACTCACATGGACCGTGATTGTATTCCACAGCATAGGAGTCTCCGAAAGTGATAAATCCACCCTCCAACATGTCCAATGTACATCCCTGCTACGGTGTAAGTCACTTGCACTATTGGTTCAGGTGGATCTGAAGATTTTGAGGTGGAGCATGTCCATTAATCCCTGGTTGGACATGCTTGCATGTCATGCACATGTCACCTCTAAGCAGACAGTATGTGACTGAATAGAGCTGTAGTGTTTCCAATCTGGCAGCATATGACAGATGTTGGAGACCCTTTATCCTTTGTTGGGGACATTCAGGGTCTCCCCACTTGCTGCAGATGTCAGGTGAGATACATCCAGATAAGGCAGTGTACCAGATCACCGGGTCCGATAAGTGAAGAGTACAGGGGAACAATGACCCACTAGATCTGGATGTGGATCCCTTCCTGATCATGTGGACAATGTAGAAGGTCCTACTAGCCACTTTAGCAATGTGAGTGTCATCAGAACAGTGACTGTCAACCTGGGTCCCCAGGTCCATGATAACCTTCCCTGTGCTTAGAGGATTGCCACCTATATGGTAGCTTGGGGTTACCTTGCTTTCCCTGAAGGGTATGACTACACATGTTTTGCAAGTTGACTTCAGGCCATGGCTCTGGCACCAGCTATCAGTGTCCGTGAGCCCCTTCTGAAGGATATCCGTGTCTGATGCACTGTCCACTATGGCACCCAGTGTGCAGTCATCTGCAAACTTTGTCAGCCAAAGTCCTCCCATGTTGGACTGTACTTCTGAGAAGTAGATAACAAACAATAGGGGCCAAGGACTGAGCCCTGTGTGAGACCACATGTGACTGGCATGGTGTCTGACATAGTGCCAGCAACTCTAACCCTGTGGGTCCTGTCTGTAAGACAGTTTGAAACCTGATCTTGTGACATATGGGTGTACATTTCTGTTGGTAGGGTTTCCTACAATACCTGAGTGGGGTATTGTGTTGAAAGGGTTTTCAAGGGCAAGGTAGGCTCTATGGACTGCCTTTCCCTCATCAATGGCCTTAGTTACTGTTTTGATAATGTCAACCAAGTACAAAAGGCATGACTTGCCCTTGATCAACACAAACTGGGACAGGTACAATGTCTGCATGTCCTCCATATCTTTCTTCATGAGCTCCATTATGATCCTCTCCATAGCTTTGCAGACTACACTTGTTAAGCTTATGGGGCAGTAATTACCAGAGTCCATAGAGGCACTGCCTTTAGGCAGACATGCACAACTGGACCCTAAAGAGGCTGTTGTGCACAGTATGGAAATGTAAATCAGTGATAGGACTAAAGCCCAGGATAATGTCCACCACAGTGAAAGTACTGAACCACTACACTATACAGTACAACAGTGCTAGGTCAGTATGAATGGATGTTAACAATTGTATGCAAAGTATCCCATGCAAAAGCTGCAGGCACAGTATAATCCCTGTTGTGTTCACAGGAAGCATCTGGACAGTAACTACACAACATGTCACAGAACACACAACCTTAAACAGGAGTTATTTGTTGGAGTTCACACTCATCCACAACTGTGATGGGCTGCATAGTTCAACATATGGAAAGCTCACACTGGGCATGCTCACACACTTTGATAAATGAGACATCATTCACACAACATGCCATGGGAAGGCTGAAGTGGGCATGCTCACACACTTAGTTCAAATGTTCCTCTTAACAACTGTGAAAACACACCACAGGATGCACATTCCCCATTCCAAACAATGAAGATGTCAGCACCCTATAAGTAGATCATTAGAAATGCTACCTCCCAGTAATCCAAATAGCGCGCTCTGCTATTGCGTCTCTCTCTAGTGTCATAACATAGTTAGGTAGGGGTTTGAATCCAGCAAGTGGCATGTGTGTGTGTGAATGGGGGTGTCTGTATAAGTGTGTATGAGAAGCACATCCCTTTTGGCAACTGTGGAAACACACCACACGGAGCTCATTCCACTTTCTAAACACTGATGATGTCAGCACCCTATAAGTAGATCAACTGAAATGAAATCTCCTAGAAATGTGAATAGCGCCCCGCTAATGCGTCCGCCTCTAGTATCATAACGTAATTAGGTAGGGGTTTGAATCCTGCTACGGGAATGTATGTGTGTTAGTATGAGTGGGGTTTGTGTGTGTGCATAATGCTGTGGAGGGAAGGTGCCTTTTGCCAACTGGGAGAACACACTACAGGGTGCACATCCCTCTTCGGAAACACAGATGATGTCAGCACCCTCTAAGTACAGCATTGGAAAAGATTGCTCCTACTAATGCAAATAGCACACTCTGCTAATGTGTCTGCCTTTAGAGTCATAACACATCTAGGTAGGGGTTTGGACCTTGCAAATGGAATGTATGCGAACTTAGTTCGCTGGGGTTGGTGTGTGTGCACAATGGCGGGGTGGGATGTCTCTTGCCAAATGGGGCTATGCACTGCAGGGTGCACATTTCCCTTAACAAACAGTGATGTTGACAGCACCCTGTACAAACAGAACAACAACACAGAAGGTGTTGTTACCAATGATGCATGTAAGGTTACACTTCAAGTAATGTCCACAAAACAAAGTAGGATAAACAAATGCTCCTTTTACTCTATCCAAACAACATGGCAACAGACAACTGACACTACTCAGTATAGTGCTACATGCTACTGTAACATGCAGATGTACCAGAATATACCTAGATAGTGTTTTGAAGCCTGAATGTGGCAAGTGTGTGGATGTGTTATGTTACTGTGTGTGCATTTCGCTAGGGAAAACATGTTTGAGATATTGGCAATATTGTTGCAGACAGTTTAGGTGCAGATATCCCCCCCCATTCTCCTACACAAGTGGAATTAGTTATCACAGATGACTGTAACCTCCCTATCCTCCTCACATGTCCAGGTGAGGGCCACCCTCAACATTGCAGGACACATAGCATCACTGTTACAGAATGGTATCCCTGGATGTGTGCTACATTCACCCCAGGAGGACATGGCACCACATTACAGACTGATATTACTCCCTGGCCATACTACAGGATGTGTACCTGAAGAGTGCCATACATACACAGTGGTCCCACACCAATGAGGAGTAACCTCTACTGACCCTGGTATGTACTGCATCATATGCACAACTGGCCTTCTGTTCTAAGCTACGGAAGTGTCACGATGGGCAACATGTACAGCAATATTACATATGTGTATATTTCAGGACTATGCACACAAAACCTATCTCATGGACAGAGCTATAGATAGTGAACTATGATACATTTGAGGTGTCACAGTAAACACAGTATTAACCTGCTACTTTGCATTACCTGTGTTTGTGGCAGCTGTTGCTGTGTCAGTGGTGCTTGCTTGCTGCTTGCTGTTTGCTACTCATGGTTTTGCTGCTGGCTGTCTGTATATTTTCTCTTCTCTCTCTCTCTCTCTCTCTTTCTCATTAGGTCTGTGCAATGACTGTATTGCATGAGTGGAGTGTGGGTACTGAATGCTTTTGTAGGTATCTGCATAGGTCCATGTGATGGCCCTTGCACCAATTGTAAGGCAGCATTTGCTAATTGCATGCAGCCAGGTGTGTGTTGATTGCATGTCTCACTGTGATTTCAGGACACTGCTATAAAAAGGTATGTGAGATAGGCGTAGCCCTTTCAGATTGTAAGGCATGGACGATGCTGGTATGCTGTTGACAGTGTTCTGTGAGTGTGAAGGTTAGTATGGGAATCCAGTGATTTGGCCATTAAAACTTTGCCTCACATGCTTTGGATGGTACATCTCCTATATTGCCTTTATACTAATTCCTACTATTGACTGTTATATTTATTTTAGCAGAGTGCTTTTGTATGGCTGTCATGGCTTAGTGGTAGGTCATACAGACGAATGTTACCAAGGTCCTGGGTTCGAGACTGGCAGTGGGAATATATTTTTGTCTCCAGACTTTCAAAATGAGTACAAGACATGTCAATCAAAGTGCCATAAAGGCACTTTTAAGCACTTTAAACCAGGTCTGCACTCATTAGCATGAATGAAGAAGGATGCGTGCCCAGTATGGCTTGGCCTTGGCAAAGAGGCAACGATAGCACATATGCTTGGTCAGTAGGAACACTGGGACTGATACCCGCCTGACTCACTCATACAGTAACAGGGATGCTGAACATCACACAACCTGCTTCCAAACGCACAGGGAGTGTAGTATGTGTATCCGACAGAGGTGGCCCTGCAGCACCACCTGAGGCATGAATGCCATGTGTTAAGTAATGTAATATCATGTACAATATGCACACCTGAGGACCCCAACTAACATCCATATCCACTCATATGACCCTGTGGATACAGCTGCACATCATACAGTGATGTACATGTGCAAACACATGGAACAAGATACAAAATGAGGGTGACTAGCAATACATAGCATGGATAACCACGCACCCATGTTTGTACCACAACAAGAAGCAACATGGAATAGCCATGGTCAAAACCAATGGCTAAAACTGACTACTACTATATAGCTTGCTGCAGACCACTGTCCTAATAGCAGGAACTGCCCAAGGCCTATGTTCACAGGTTCATACTAGACTATCTGCCCTAGGGCATTTATAAGCCTAGCCCAGAGTTTTGTGGCTTCTGCCACCCGTGCAAGTTGATGGATAATATGCCCATTATTTTGCTGTGCCTCTGTCAAGCAGTGATACTGAGGTTATCCCTGGGGTATACCTGCAATCTCCCATCCATTGGTCACAATCTCACTTGAACAAAGCCAGTGAGGTGCTCAGCCTCACATGTACCAGGATGTTGTTCCACAGCATATGGACTCTCTGGGTGAGGAATCTGTCCCTTCAGCACATCCTATTAATATCTGTGTTGAGGTTTAGGTCTCCTGCCCTTGTAGTTCTGATGGATGTAGAGGTCTTGAGGTGAAGCATGTTCATTAATCCTGGGTTGGACATAGTCTTGTATGTCAGGCACAGGTCACCTCTGAGCAGACAGTGTTTACTGAATACAGCTGGAATTCCTTCAGTCGGGCAGCATAAGAAATATGTTTGAGACCCTTTCACCTCCTGTCGAGGAATATGTGGGCCCATCCAATCTGAATGGGGCATTGTATGCAATCATTGGTCTGATGAGTGATGAGTACAGGGGAACAGTGACCTCCCTTGATCTAGATGTGAATCACTGCATGATGAGGTGGCCAATGTAGAAGGCCTTCCAAACTACCCTGGCAATGTGAGTGTCAAACAAAATGTCACTGTCAATCTGGGTGCCCAGGTCCCTGATAATGTACATTGTGCTTACAGGATTGCCACCTAGATGGGAAGTAGTGGTAACCTTGTTCTTCCTGAAGGGTATGGCTATGCATTGTTTAGTGTGTAATGCAAGGCCATGGCTGTGGCACCAGTTAGCCGGCCCTATGAAACCCTTCTGAAGGATGTCTGTGTCAGATGGGTTTCCAACTATGCTTCCCAGTTTGCAGTCATCTTCAAACTTTGTCAGCCATAATCCTCCTGTGCTTGCTCGCATTCTGAAAAGTAGATACTGAACAAATGTGGTCCCAGGACTGAGCCCTGTGGGACACCACTTGTCACAGCTCTGGAGTGTGAACTGGCACCAGCAACTTTGACCCTGTGTGTTCCGTTCCACACTTAGCCAGTTTGCAACCCATGCTGTGATGTATGGGTTCACAATTGCTGGTGATGTTTTCAATGATACCTGAGTGGGGTATTGGTTGAAAGCCTTTGGCAGGCCAAGGTAGGCTGTGTGGACTGCCTTGGCCCCGCCAATGGCCTGGGTGAGTGTTTTGAGAAAGACAACCAAGTTTAAAAGGCATGATCTGCCCTTGACAAAGCCAAACTGGATTGGACCCAATGTCTGCAAGTCCCCTATGTCTTCATTTAGAATTCCCATTATGATCCTCTCCATAGCCTAGCAGAACAGGCTTGTCAAGGGATGGGATGGTAGTTTCTGGGTTGGTGGAGGCACCACCTTTGTGAGGTGGGTCCACCATTGATGTATGCCACTCCTTGGGAACATATCCTGAGGTGAGGCTAACATTAAACAGCTGCCCTAACTGCGGGTGTAATTACTCATTGAGTTCATGGAGCACACAACCGGGAACACCATCAGGTCCCATGGATAAAGTGTTTTCTGCCTTGGATTGAGCAGTTCCCACCCCAGCAGTGGAGATGTTTGGGCTGCTAAAATCCTCTGGTGCATACCCCCAGTTGGGGAGGGGAGAAATCTGCACTGAACCTGTCAGCCAGTATGTTGCCAATGTCTGTAGGTGCAGTGATATCAACATCATTCTGAACTAAGTCTGAGCATATCTGGGAGTTTCCTCCCAGGTTTCAAACATAGGTAAAAAGGCCTCATGATTGTCCCTGGAGTCCTGAGTGGGTTTACTCTCTAAACATGCCTCGATGATTGTATGGGGAACCCAGCTTTTACTCACAATGAGCAGGGGTGTCTTCCCCATACGGATTACACTCTATCGTAGTAGCTCCTTCCTTGTGTTGTACAGCTTGTTTATGGCTAGGGTCCACCAGACTGGATGCTTGCCTGTGGTACAAAGAGTCATCATTATTTTGGATTGCCTGAACCATGCAGTCCTGGAGGTGCTGGTAGAAGGCATTTCTAAGTGATACAGTGGCTTGGGTAATGGTGTCCGCTGGCCTGGGGCCTTGAAAGAGACCACACCAGTGCTCAGAAATGTGAAGTCGGCATTTGACAAGGTCTTCACCGCTTCCTTTCCCATCTGGGGTGTGGGTGGGATGTGGACTCCCACTGAGAGTAGTCCATGATCTGATCTCACCAATGATGGGTATACATCTGGTGTTGAACAGTGTGACCCCATGTTTGTGATGATGTGTTCTAGTATGTTGCCTCCACTTGAGGGGATTGGGACCAGTTGTTCCATGGCATTTCAGTGTATGAACTCTTGGAACCTTTGTGTTAGAGTGTTGTGGCATGATTAGTGATCCCAGTCTATATGTGGATAGTTGGAATCACCCAGTAGGATGGTGTTTGGAGATACATTTATCCCCTTCAGTGTTTGCAGGATAGCTGTGTGAGGTACCTGAGTTTGAGCGGGTGGCATGTAACATGCTACAAACTGCAGAGCAGTCTTGCCTCACGGTCACTGGCACCTGGATGGTCTCCGATGCATAGTGTGTTGCCACCAACCATGAGGTGAGGGTGTCCTTGATGAATATGGACACCCACCATCCTTCTTGTTGTTGTCGGGATGCTGGTGCCGGAATGCATGAGATGAGGTAACACCCGATAGTGCTGGGGTGCTGTCAGAAACTGTGAACCAGGTTTCAGGCACACAACAGACATCAATGTGCTACATACTGAGAAGGGCATAGAGTGTGTGCAGCTTGAGGTAGAGACCTTGGGCATTGAGCAGCATCAGCCGTAGTGTCTTTCCTTTACTGTGTTCTAGGGTGGTAGGTGTAGAATCCTATTTCCAGTTGTGATTGTATGGTCCATGCTGTCTGACATCTAGCTAAGGGGAGGTCATTCTGGTTTTGCAGTTATCTTTCATCACCAGTAGAAATTACCACAACAGCCCCTGTGGGTGTACCTCATGCACACACATCCAGCACCTGTAAAGTCCACAACAGTACCTCACCAGGAGTATGACAGAGCTGGAACACATGTAATGTGTAGTCTGATTAAACAGAGTGCAGCTCCACACACTGCCATGATGTCCACCCAGATGCAAGCTGTGCCTGACGAGAAAGCCATGTCCAAGCTGGAATCAATGCACATGCTGCACCTTGTACAATCTGAATGGCAGGTAGCTATGCACATGAGGGAACTGAACCCCAGCACTGACATATATAGGACAGGCTGTACTGCATTATCCAAAACACAGAAGCCACCCCCACACATGAGTAAACTAACACTACAGGTTGTCCATAAAGACACTGGTTGAGTCCCTCAACAGGAATCCTAATGAGTGGATGGGAGATGGGAGGTTTACCCTGGGTATCAATGTTATGTCACAGGTAGACAGAGGCACAGTATACTAAACAAGACATATGACATGTCAAACTACGCTTACAATGTGTTGATGGACAAACACATTCTCCGACTAGCATTAGGTCAAGATACCTCTTGAACACAGCCAGCAAGGTGCTCTGCCTCAAATGGACCAGGATTGTATTCCACAGCATAGGAGTCTCCGAGTGATAACTCCATCCCTACAACATGTCCAACATACATCCCTGCTATAGGTGTCAGTCACCTGCACTAGTGGTTCAGGTGGATCTTCTGAGTCTGAGGTGGAGCATGTCCATTAATCTCTGTTTGGACATGGCCTCGCATGTCAGGCACATGTCACCTCTAAGAAGACGGTATGTGAGTGAATAGAGTGTGAGTGTCTTCAATCTGGCAGCATATGACAGCTGTTGTGGTTCCTTGATCCTTTAGGTGGGGACAGTCAGGGTGTCTCCAATTGCTGCAGATGTTGGGTGAGATACAGCCAGAATAGGGCATTTGACTTGATCACCGGTCTGATAACTGAAGAGTACAGGGGAACAATGACCCACTAGATCTGATGTGAATCCCATCCTTATCAGGTGGGCAATGTAGAAGGTCTTCCTAGCCACTTTAGCAATGTGAGTCTCAGAAGAATGGCGACTGTCAACCTGGGTCCCCAGGTCCGTGATAACCTCCTCTGTGCTTAGAGGATTGCCACCAATATGGTAGCTTGGGGTCACCTTGCTTTTCCTGAAGGGTATGTCTACACATGTTGTGCACTCTGACTTCAGGCCATGGCCCTGGCACCAGCTATCAGTTACTGTGAGTCCCTTCTGAAGGATATCTGTGTGTGATGCACTGTCCACTATGGTGCCCAGTGTGCACTCATCTGCTAACATTGTCATCCAAAGTCCTCCCATGTTGGCCTGTTCTCATGGGAAGTACATGACAAACAATGGTGGCCAAGGACTGAGCCCTGTGTGACACCACCTGTGACCAGCCTGGAGTCTAACATAGTGCCAGCAACTCTAACCCTGTGGGTCCCGTCCCTAAGCCAGTTTGCAACCCATCTTGTGACATATGGGTTTACATTTCAGTTGTGAGGTCTTTCCACAATACCTGAGTGGGGTATTGTGTTGAAAGTGTTAGCAAGGCCAAGGTAGGTTGTATGGACTGCCTTTCCCCAACAATGGCCTAAGTGACCAATTTGAAGATGTCAACCCAGTACAAAAGGCATGATCTGCCCCTGACCAAGCCAAAATGGGATGGGTACAATGTCTGCATGTCCCCTATATCTTTGTTTATGAGCTCAATTATGATCCTCTCCATAGATTTGCAGACTACACTTGTTGCTTATGGGGCAGCAATTAACAGGGTCTGTAGAGGCACTGCCTTTGTGCAGATGTGCACAACTGACCTTAACCAGCCTGTTGTGCACACTATGGAAATGTAAATCAGTGATAGGACTGAAGCCCAGGATACTGACCACCACAGTGAAAGTACTGAAACACTACACTAGACAGTGCTACAGTGTTAGGTCAGTATGAACGGATGTTGACAATTGTGTGCAAAGTATCCCATGCAAAACCTGCAGGCACAGTATACTCCCAGTTTTGTTCACACAAAAAGCATTCGCACAGTAACTACACAACATGGCACAGAACACACAACCATAAAATGGAGGTATTTGTTGAAGGTCACACTCATCCACAAATGTGATGGGCTGCAGAGTTCAACATATGTAAAGCCCACACTGGGCATGCTCACACACTTAGATAAATGAGACATCTTTCACACAACATGCCACAGGAAGGCTGAACTGGGCATGCTCACACACTTGGTCCAAATGTTACCCCTAGCAATGTGAAAACACACCAGAGGATGGTCGCGTCCCCTGTCTAGACACTGATCATGTAAGCACCCTATAAGTATATTGGAGAAAAGGATTCTCTCAGTAATCCGAATAGCTACTGCTAATGCGTCCGCCTGTAGTGTCATAACATAGTTAGGTAGGGGTTTGAATCCAGCAGGTGGCAAGTGTGTGTGAAGGGGGGTAAGTGTGTGTGTAAGTGTGTATGAAAGAAACATCCCTTTTGCCAACTGGGAAAACACACCACAGGATGATCATTCCACTTTCTAAACTCTGATGATGTCAGCACCCTATAGTATATCAGGGAAAGGACTTTCCCCAGTAATGCTAATAGCTACCGCTAATGCGCCCATCTCTAGTGTCATAACATAGTTAGGTAGGGGTTTGAATCCAGCAGGTGGCAAGTGTGTGTGAAGGGGAGTAAGTGGGTATGAAAGGAGCATCCCTTTGGCAACTGGGAAAACACACCACAGGATGATCATTCCACTTTCTAAACTCTGATGATGTCAGCACCCTATAAGTATATCAGGGGAAAGGACTTTCCCCAGTAATGCAAATAGCGCGCTGTGCTAATGCGTCCGCCTCTAGTGTCTTAACATAGTTAGGTAGGGGTTTGAACCGCAGATGACAAGTGTGTGTGAAGGGGTAAGTGTGTGGGTATGAAAGAAACATCCCTTTGGCAACTGGGAAAACACACCACAGGATGATCATTCCACTTTCTAAACTCTGATGATGTCAGCACCCTATAAGTATATCAGGGGAAAGGACTTTCCCCAGTAATGCGAATAGCGCTGTGCTAATGCGTCCGCCTCTAGTGTCTTAACATAGTTAGGTAGGGGTTTGAACCGCAGATGACAAGTGTGTGTGAAGGGGCTAAGTGTGTGGGTATGAAAGAAACATCGGTTTGGGCAACTGGGAAAACACACCACAGGATGATCATTCCACTTTCTAAACTCTGATGATGTCAGCACCCTATAAGTATATCAGGGGAAAGGACTTTCCCCAGTAATGCTAATAGCGCTGTGCTAATGCGTCCGCCTCTAGTGTCTTAACATAGTTAGGTAGGGGTTTGAACCGCAGATGACAAGTGTGTGTGAAGGGGTAAGTGTGTGGGTATGAAAGAAACATCCCTTTGGCAACTGGGAAAACACACCACAGGATGATCATTCCACTTTCTAAACTCTGATGATGTCAGCACCCTATAAGTATATCAGGGAAAGGACTTTCCCCAGTAATGCTAATAGCGCTGTGCTAATGCGTCCGCCTCTAGTCTCTTAACAGAGTTAGGTAGGAGTTTGCCTCCAGCAGATGACAAGTGTGTGTGAAGGGGGTAAGTGTGTGGGTATGAAAGAAACATCCCTTTGGCAACTGGGAAAACACACCACAGGATGATCATTCCACTTTCTAAACTCTGATGATGTCAGCACCCTATAAGTATATCAGGGGAAAGGACTTTCCCCAGTAATGCTAATAGCGCTGTGCTAATGCGTCCGCCTCTAGTGTCTTAACATACTTAGGTAGGGGTTTGAATCCAGCAGATGACAAGTGTGTGTGAAGGGGGTAAGTGTGTGGGTATGAAAGAAACATCCCTTTGGCAACTGGGAAAACACACCACAGGATGATCATTCCACTTTCTAAACTCTGATGATGTCAGCACCCTATAGTATATCAGGGAAAGGACTTTCCCCAGTAATGCTAATAGCGCTGTGCTAATGCGTCCGCCTCTAGTGTCTTAACATAGTTAGGTAGGGTTTGAACCGCACATGACAAGTGTGTGTGTAGGGGGTAAGTGTGTATGATTGATATATCCCTTTGGCAACTGGGAAAACACACTACAGGATGCACATACCCATTTCTAAATGATATCACAATTATGTATGGCTTTTGATTACAGACATGCCATGTGTGTTGTGCACACACAGAATGCCCATGTATGTGGGTTGTCCCTCACAATAATGCATGACATTGATTACACCGTTATGGCAATGAACACATGATGTATGTGTGTGCCAAATACACATATGTACCTGTGACTTTCAATAGTTACCATGTGTGATGCCTGCCACATGTGAATACATGGTATTTGCACAGGGTAACATTATGACCGTGGTCTTCTGTGCAGATGCTGCATGTGGGATGTGTATATACAGTGTGAGATGTAGATGCTATCAGCCTAGTAGTGAGGGATGCACACCTGGTCTGGGGCATAAGGTCTACATGTTGTTAATGTACAGGAGCTGCATGTTTTCACCTGTTGTGGTAGTGGTAAGACAGTATTCCATAGCAATGCAGTGACTGCATGCTAAGAACCATTCAGCTAGGGTGTTGTAGATACACTTATTCATTAGCATTCAGTAATTTGTCGGAATCCCTGGTGAGGGTCTGATGCTAACCAAGGTCAGGGGTCTACCAGCCTGTGTCACTTGCTCAGTGATCCCTTCCATGTTCCCTATCACGCATCCCAGTGAGCTTACATCCCACATCAGCTGTGGTGGCATGGACGATGACTGAGTCATATGTGTCCATGCATCTGACTGACTTGTATGTTGTTGTTACAGTTTGGCCATGTGTTTCCATCTCATACATGTGATGTACATCAATGGGTAGGGATAGGGTTGACTGTGTACATGTGCAGCTGTGACATTACTACATGACACACATATTCCACAACTGTACCATAGAGGTGACTGACAACTGACCTTGCACATGCTACCAGAGTATTGAGATTACATTGGTGATTGACAGCACATGGGCCAATGGTGAAAAAGAGACATAGGTCCATAGGTTCGCACAGGATATCTGCCCAGGGCATGTATCCACCTAGCCAGAATGTGCGTGCCTTTCAACATGCATTGTGAATCTGTCTTGCTATGCCCTTTTCCAAGGTTAGTATACTGTGCCTCTTTCTCACAGTGACACATAAGTGATACCCAGGGTAACCCTACAATGTCACATCCAGTCATTAATATCGCCTTGAGAATAGTCAATGAGTCAGTCCGCCTAAACTCTATTGGGATAATAATCAGGAATGAAGGGTGCCTCTGAGTTGTGAATGTGCCCTCCACCATGTCCTATGTATATCACTCCTGAAGTTCATGTATTTCCAGCTGTATCCTGGTGGGATCTGGATATTCTGAGATGCAGCATGGCCATTACGTGAGGGTATGACCTGGCCTTCTATGTAAGGCACAGATTGCCTATGAAGAGGCAGTATGTCACTGAGTAGAGCTGCTGCTACTTTAACCAGTCAGTATGTGGCATCTGTTTGAGCACTTTGATCACCTTGTCGAGGTACATATGTAGTAGCCCCAGTTGCTGCAGGTGTCTGGTAAGGTGCATGCCGACAGGTTCATCATAGTCAATTATGGGCATGATGAGGGATGAGTAAAGGGGCACAATGTCCTCCCCTGGCCTACATGTGGATCCCATGATGATGTGGCCCATATCACATGCTTACCTAACCACTTTGTCCATGTTGTTGTCAAATGGTAGGATGCTATCAACCCATGCACTTCAAGGTCCATAATTCCTAGGTCTGCACTTACTGGATTAACACATATGTGGTACATTGTGGTCATTTACTGTTTGACAAAGGGGATGACTATACTCTTTCTGTCATTCATGTTGAGGCCATGGCTGTGGCACAAGTCCTAGGTTTGCAAGACTCCCTTTGGAGGATGCGGTGTTAGCTGTTGAGTTGATTATGGTGTTCGGTCTGCAGTCACCTGTGACGGCTGAGCCACAGTACTTCCATGTTGGCCTGTACCTATGACAAATATATAATGAACATGACAGCCCCTAGGGCTTTGCCTTGTGGGACACCACTTGTACCAGGTTGGAGGCTGACATGGCTCCAGCAATTCTACCATGTGTGTTCTGCCCTTGAGCCACTGTGCAATACCCATAGTGACATAGGGGTTAATATGTACACTGGTGAGCTTCCCTAGAATGCACAAGTGGGGTATTGTATCCAAGGCTTATGCAAGGTCCAGGTAGGCTGTGTGGACCTCCTACCCCTTGACAGTGGCCTTGGTGACTGTTTCAAACAAAGCAAACAGGTTTGATAGGCAGGATTTGCCATTGACAAAGCCAAACTGTGTATGGTGACATGTCTGTAGGTCCACAATATCTAGATATGTGAGGTTCTTGATGATTCTTGCCATAGCTTTGCAGACAAAGCTAGTCAGACATATGGGGCTTAGTAGTGTCCAGGATCCGTGACGGCACCACCTGCATGTTGAGGGACCACTGTTGCTGTATGCCACTCTCTGGTCACATATCATGTATTAAGGCTGGGATTGAACAGTGGTGTTATGTCTGGGTGTAGCTCTTCTTGTGGTTCATGTAGGACACAGCCTGGGACACTGTCTGGTCCCATTGATGCAGTGTTTACTGCTTTGGGAAGGGCATCTCTTACCTGAGCATCTGTGATGTCAGGGGCGGGAAGCACTGTGATGCGAGACATATGTTCCGTGTGGGTGTGGTGGGGAGAGAAGGCAGCATTGAACCTGTCCACTAGGATGATGGCAATGTCTGTGTGTTTTATATTTTGTGTGACATATTGTATTACCTCTGAGCATATCTGGGTAGTACCACCCAGGTTACTAACATAACTACAGGCAGCCTTGTGATTATCCTCAGTGGCTTGTGGAATCCTCTCTCAAAGATGGCCTTAGACAATCATATGGGTGCCTGTAGTTGTCTTCCAATACTCATCAGTGGTGCCTTCACATTTTGGGAGGTTGTTGTATCATGTAGTGGCGCCATCCTTCTATTGTATAGTGTGTTTATGGCTGGTGTCCGTGCCCAGGACATCTGTCTTTGGAGAATTGGGTCATGCTTTCATATGTGGCTTCATGATCCATGCATTCCTGAATGTGTCCACAGAATGCCTCTATACAGGTATCTGCAGTCTGGTCCATATTTTCAACAGGCCTTGGGCCTTTGAAGGCTTCCACATCATTTATGAGGGGTGTGCACTTGCTTGACATGAGCTGTTGACAGACGTGCCGCACTCCAGACAGAGCAAGGGGAGGGTCACAGTCAGCTACCTGTTGGGACATACCTCCCTGGACCACATGGAAAGAGACACAGAGGAGCTGTTGCAGCACCCTCTCAAACTCAGGTCTCCCACACAGCCTTCATGCTGACACAGGAGAGTTTAGATTACTCTGCAAACACCATCATACTGGGTGATGCCAGCTACCCAAACATAGACTGTGTACATTACACAGGCCACAATACCCAAGCTCTAAGATTCCCATTGATCAGACATTCTTTGGCTATGGAACAGGTAACCAACCTTCCCACAAGACGGGCAGATATACTAGAGCTGATCTTTACAAACATGAGTAAAAACTAATCACCACTGGGAGTATATCCCTCATTGTTGCAATCAAACCATATACTAATCACACTGGTGTTCTGGATCCCTCACATATGCAAACCTCCAACACATCGATGTGTGTGTGGGAAATGTCCCTATTAGCAACCGTGACAGTATCGCACAGGATGCAGATCCCCTTTGAAATAGTGATGATGTCAGGACTGTATAACTATATCACCTGTAGTAAAGTCCTCCAGTAATTTGCATAGCGCCTGCTAATGTGTCTTTCTTCAGTGTCATAACGTAGTTAGGTGGGGGTTTGAATCCTGCAAAGGGAATGTATGAGTGTGGTTTATGTGTGTGCACTATGCTGGGAGGGTTAACTGCCTTTGCCAACTGGGAGAACACACTACAGGGTGCACATCCCTCCTCCTACACACAGATGATGTCAGCACCCTCTAAGTACAGCATTAGTAAACGTTTCTCCAACTACTGCAAATAGCACACTCTGCTAATGTGTCTGTTTCTACTGTCATTGCACAGTTAGGTGTGGGTTTGAACCTTGCAAATGGAAAGTATGTGTTTTACTGTTGGTGGGGTTAGTGTGTGTGCACAATGATGGGGTGGGATGTGGCTTTTGCCACATGGGGCTATGCACTGCAGGGTGGTCATTACCCTTAACAAGCAGTGATGTTGATAGCACCCTATACAAACAAAACAGAAAGTGTTGGTACTGATAACACATGTAAGGTAACACTTGTTCAAGTAATGTCCACAAAACGGAGTAGGATAATAAAACATTTCTTTTATTCTATACAGACAACATGACTACAGACAACTAAGTGCCAGTACTCAGTATAGTGTTACATGCTACTTGAACATGCACATGTAGCCCAATATACCTAGATAGTGTTGTGAAGCCTGAATGTGCCAAGTGTGTGGATTTGGGATGTGTCTGTGTGTGCATTTCCGCATGGGAAGCATGTTTGTTGTGGCAATCAGGGTACTACAGTACCTGATGCACATTACATCTTCCAACTGATGAGGTTGCCTGCACCCTGTGAGTACAGGTAGAGAAGGGGATGCCAGTAGTAAACAACATAGTGCACTTCTGAAATGTGTACCTGTCATGTATCAACAGCTACTCATGTAGGGTGATAAATAATGGGAATGGCAGGTGAGCGGTGCATGTGTGTGGGTAGCAGGGTGTGTATAAATGCATGTGTGACAGAACAGATACATGTAGCTGAATCTACATAACAGCACAAGATGCACATTGCCATAGTCAATGTTAGCATGTGATGGTGTGCAGCAGGTACACTTTGTTAAGTAGTATGGGTGCAGATAACAACTGAGGACATTCATACAGTTACTGCAGCAGGACTGATGGGATATACACACATTTATACTGCAACACACAACAGTTACCAACATGTTACTACTTATACACATCTATAGTCACCCTGTGCATCAGCAACGTGTTTACCTTTACCTGCACCGATGTTGTAGTATGCAGGAGGTGGCACAGTGTCATCATATGCACAGGGTGTGGGTTAGATATGCCCAAGCCGCCACTGGTAACACCAATTGACATGTGTGTGTATGTGTGTTTGTGAGGGGCAGCAGTACAGGGTGGACCGCTGTTGGTGCAGTGTGTGTGTGTATGTGTTTGCCCTAGGTGTTAGGTTTCTGCATGTGTGTAAGCACGCACACAGTCCCACATAATGGCTGCCATGTACAGGGTTTTGTGGACAGCCACAGACTGCACCTGTCAGGTCATCCAAATCAGTGTCTGTGGGCACGGACACGGTACCTGTGCCTGGCAGGGTGCTACGGGTCAGATCCGTACTAACCCAGACTGGGTACTGTCATCGGAAGCAGGGGTGTGTTGACTGGACACAGTTCCCTGTTGGGACTGTCCAGAGCCACGCACGTGGTCTCCTGGGGCGTTGGATGACAGCACAGACCCAGCATTGCTGGGGCTGGTGCTGGCACTTGAGGCGCGCGAGTGGGCCCGCTTGTCGCCCGCTGCCACTGCCAGCTGGTGCTCTTGCTGGCATACGCCACGCCGACGCCGCAAACGCACACCATCGCCTCTGGCCCATGGACATCTGGTTGTGGAGCAGCTGTTGTATGCCCCCACAACGCCTGTCAACGACATCTGTGAAGTTACGGATAGCATTCGCAACATCACGGATGCTGTCTGTCATGGCTATGCGACATGCTCTCATCTCCCTCAGACCCTGTCTGGTGTACCTTTCAATACGCGCCTGTGCCTGCATGACAGTTCTAAACATAGTGGAGGTTGACATACCTCCCTGGGCACGCCGGGCCAGAGGCAGTACGCCACGGATGCCCCCCCGAAAACCTATGAGCGTCAGTCTGCGTGGTACCATTCGAGGACTCTGCACATGGCTGCCGTGGTGAGGATGCATGTGCCACAGGTACCACATTACCCTGATCTATGCCCACTGCTGACTGTCCATCACCTAGGGACAATGGTGATAAAGGATGTAACGGCAGGATGACTGTGCGCATTGACGGGTTGAAAGCTGTGTACTGTCAATTGGCTGACCAATGGCGGACCCAGACACACCTTCCTGCACCATTACAGACATTTCATCATCATCAGTACCTGGGGCACAAGATTCAGGTTCCCTGCTGCAGGTCACCAGAGCAGCACCAGAACCTACGGGAGGAAAACATGGAACACAGATTACAGTCTCAATACATATTTGAAAGAGATGAACTTCAATACTAATGCACACATTCAGAAATGGACACATGCACTCATGGACACTAACACACATGCACACTTGGGCACAGGCACACTTGCACACATGCACACCCCACAGTAAACACACACATCAATACCGTGTTACACTACTCAATTTACTACCTGTCAATTACAGTTTTTGTGGACACAGTCACCAGCATGTCTACTACAGAGTTACACTACTCTTCCTAGTTTTATAAATTGTTTTACAGATACTGTTAAAAAGACTCACCAGCATGTATGGCCTGCCTCGTGATACATGGGAGGGACCTGGAAGTGTGAAGAGAGTAATGTCAGTGGGCACATGTGTGCCATTTGTTTTGCACATGATACAGTACAGTAGTACACTAGTTCCCTTTATACACATCAGCTGCACATCATGTCTGTATATATATCATGATGACAGATACATACCACATGCACACCTTATGCATGAAGTAACAGCGCATAGAACAGTCATATGTACATACCAGGAGTTAACTCTAATCTCACCCGCATCTGTCTTCAAACGCCAACTCAAATTGTACTTCCAAAACCACTGGCTTTGTTCTTCTTGGAGTCCAGGCTAATGTCCCTCTCCCTATGCTCTATTCACCTTTAACCCTCATTGTGCATAGAAACTGGCTTCTACCCTGTTTCTTTCACCTTGATGTCCTTCTATGCTCTGACCTACTTCTCCCATCCCTCCCACCTCCTCTTGACTGTCTTCCTTCTTTTCCTCACTTCCCTTCTTGACTCCTGCCTCTTCCATATCATTGTATCTGTCATACTCCTACTTCTCTACCCTTCTGAGCCCTAACTATTTTGTATATGGCTTTTGCCTTATTGCATAACCATTATGCTTTAGGTAGGATTGCTTTGAAACCAACGGTACATTGTGTATGACTATAAACTGTTTGACTTCCTTACATGTATGTTTATTTAATTAACAGGCTGCTGTACAATTCTATTATGTTGGCTGTCTGTATTGACAACTTGTCTGTCTGCCTTTATTACGTTATGGGTGGAGCTTTTCTCCACATGCCTCTACTGAAAATGAACTCATATCCAGCTAGACTATATGGGTCAACAAATGTAAAAGTAATAACAATAAATGAATATGGCATCTTACCTGCACGCCACTGTCTTGCTGATGTGTGGATCCAACCTCCATCATGATGCATGATGGCAGATGTTGTTCTGGGGCTGGATCCACAACACTTAGCAGTAGCCCCTCCTGTCTGGTGAGGGGGGGATGTGGCCACCCCCCCACCTGTGGCAGCCTGTTGCCTGCGGATATCTGCAGCACGCTGGCATGACATTTCTAATCAAATCACTGCAGTGATGTCTCACCTGCTCATATGTCCTATCATGCATGCCAACATCATTTATCCTGCTAACAAGGCTTTGCCACAGTGCAGACCTCTCCTGCTGGTTCTGGGTGGTGCGTGAAAACAGGATGGCATACTCACGCACCAGGCTCTGGTGGATCACGTCATCCTCTGCAGCAGAGTAGGCAGGATCGCGTTTCGGTGCCATGTCTATCTGGAAAGGTACACAAACAGGTTATCAGCATAGTATCTCAACAATACATGGTACACATTCTATACAGGGAGTGTTAACTTCTACTTATTACTGATTGGTTAAAACCTGATTACAGTGTAGCTATCATTCTATGTCATTTGTACTAAGTACTTGGCCTTCAGACCAGTTGTTTTACATTAGGGAGGTTGGTGGCAAGCACTGTGGTGGCAGGACACATATCTTTCATCCATTGAAGTTGGGAACTGCTGATTGTGGGCCCAGTGTACAAGTGTATTACTTCTGGTATGGGCAGTTGTCCTTTAGGCCAGTTATTTAACATTAACGAGGTTTGTGGTCTGCAGTCATGTGTGACAATAGGCTGTACTCTGCCATTCATAGCTGGGGACATCTGGTATCAGGTTTATAGTGCATGCATATCTGAGCTGTATCTTACTGACATTGCTACACCTTGTTTGTTGTAGCAAACACTACATCCAGGCCTCCTGCATCTACCTTTGTTTATATGCTTGTTATCTGTTAGCTTGTTATTTCACTGGTATGCTACTTCCACATAGTACACATCTTTAAAACACATCTGTGACTCACTACTGTTATCTGCATTGCTTACTGTACGCTCTTCCATGTTACACATGACAGCAAGTGACTGCTTGTCATTGTTGCATTTACTTCATTGTGACACATTGCACTTAGGTTACCTGGCATTTGCTCACTGACGCTTTTATGTCAGTCAGCAGTTGTAGGTAATGTCAGTACACCCTCACTCCCCACTGCACCTTGTTTTCAATCATTAGTGATTACAGAGTTCACAATAGTATTCTAGCATGTCCAGAGGTCAGTTGTCAGTTCCCTCCTCAGTCCAGCTGGTGAGTGTGGTACTCCAGAGACAATGTTAGAACAGATGCATGTACACAGACAACCGTCCTCCTAACGACAAATTCAAACTCATGTGAGTGATGCAACCATATACCAGACTGGAGGCTAGGCTCTGTCTACTCAATACCGCCATAACCAGTCACGTGGCAAAGGGGATCACTCACTACACTTCCAGTCTCACGAGACCTAACACAACAGTGGACCTAACACATGATCACACATGATCATACTTGTAGGCTCAGACCACAGCTCTGCCTATGCAGCAGAGACCTCCTATGCAGACATCCAGGCAACCACTACCACATGAACTAACATGTGCAACACATATCACACAAAGCCAATGTGCTGAACACTCACAGCCATTAACAGTTAACAACACACCTCATACACCTGTACTAGGTGCCTCTATGATCAGGCACACTCACATCACGTCCACCAGGCTTAACGAGGTGAGGGTCACGGTGTGCAGCCTGTCAGGCAGTATGACCTGCCACATAACACAAACAGTCAGGTAACCCCAAGGCAGGTACAGGTATGACTCAGTCAATGTCCATGCTGCTGTGAATGGCCTGACACATTCCTCCCTGGACTACATGACATGAGACATTACAGAGCTCTCTGAGCACGTAGCCCAGGACAGTTTGACCCTGACCTTGAGTAGCATCCTACCCTCACCTAGAACAATGCCACAATATCAAGGCACAATTATCCCTTCCAACAATTGACTGACATACTGGTGTCATTCACAGGTGTGCCAATCCCTGCCATCTTGGGGTGGTATGTTTTGCTAGGGGCAGCTTGCACCTGTCACCACAGTCCTATTGACATTTGGCGGAGCCTCCTGCTACACCCATTGTGCCTGTATTAGGCAAGGCTCATATAGCAAACCCACATCCATTTGTATCACAAAGGATGAGGAAGTAAGAGTGATGCTACTCAACACTGGACGCCTAGACCCAAGGATGCACGCACCCAAAACCCTACCTAGCATTATGAACATCGATATCTGTGCAGTAACATGCACCTGTTTCAGGTTTCACAGGAGCACACCAGTACTACCACGCTATAGCTGTTACCATTCTTGTCGGCCACAACACTTGAACAGGGAGGGGAGTATCAGTATTCAATGCAGATTCCCACGCCCACATTGGTGGCACAGTACAACATAGGTGTTAGGCCATTGAGTACAGTAGACGAAGTTGGGGACCTGGGGAAGAAACATGGTAGCAGTCTGTCATTTGTCTACCACATGGGCAACGTGGATTGACAGACATGTTATATAGCCCAGCTAATCATGACTGATTCACATGTATGGCAGGGGAGGTCATTGTGCCTCTGTACTCATCCATCATCAGGCCTATAATTGCATACAATGCACCTTTTGGGATGTACCTAACCAGACACCTACAGCAACTGGTACAGGACAACAGTACATCATCAAGGGGATGCAATGGCTCACACAGATGTCATATGCTGCCCAGGTAAAGTGAATCCAGCTGGACTCAGTGGCATACTGCCTGTTCAGGGGCAATCTGTGCATGCCATATACAGCCATGTCCTACCTAGCAGTAATGAACGTGATGTACCTCAGGCAATCAGAGTCCCATACAGCCACATGCTCAGGAGAGCTGGACCTCAGCACTGACATACATGGACATGCTGGAGGGGCATATTCCTAACCGAGAGGCTCCCTTCACTCTGTAATGAGCTCACACTACTGGTTAGGCAGAGTCCCTCATTGACTCTCTTCCATAGGAATCTGGATGAGTGGATGGAGATCATAGTTGTACCCCAGGTATCACTTCTATGTCACTGTTAGACAGAGGCGTAGTATACTAAAGTCGGACAAGGGCATAGCAGCATAACTTCTGATTGGGTGGCAAAAGACAAACACATTCTACTAGGGCTTACCAATGCCCTAGGGCAAATAGCCTAGTATGAACCTATGAACTGTTCATTCTCAACTGTTCGAGCTCATTACAGAGTAAAGGGAGCCTCTCAGTTAGAATTTGCCCTCCAGCATGTCCATGTATGTTGTAGTCAGTCGCCATCGCTTGCTCAGAGGTGACCTTTGCCCAACATACAAGGCCATGTCAGACCCAGATTTGATGAATATGCTTCACCTAAAAAATCTAGATCCATCAGAGCCACAAGGCCAGGAGACTTAAACCTCCACACGGCTATTAATAGGACATGCTGGAGGGATAGATTCATCAACCAAAGACTCCCTATGCTGTGGAACAAAATCACGGTATATGTGAGGCAGAGCACCTCGATGGCCTTGTTCTAGAGAAATCTTGACCAATGGATGGGAGATCGCAGATATACCCCAGGGATTACCTCAGTGTCACTGCTCGACAGAGGCACAGCAAAATAATGGGTATGGTTCCCCATACTAAAGGGGTGGCGAAGCCACAAAACTATGGGCTAGTCTTGTAAATGCCCTCGGCAGATAGCCTAGTATGAACCTATGAACATGTGTGTACTGCTATAGTACTTCTGCCATATGTTGCATGTGTGTGTGTTGTGGGGATGCACAGGTAATGGCCAGATACGCCTGCACAGGTGACACGTGTGACACATTCTGGGTGTTCATCCATACATACTGGATGTGTGCTGCCATCCAACACTGTGATGTGGACACAAATTACTCAGCCTGGATATACATATCTGAACAACACCACAAGCACAATACACTACCTTGCTATGTATGCATGTGATTACACAGTTATTCAGTAGTTATGACAGTGATGCTATCCATGCAGCCCACTGGGCCAGTGGAAGCCACAACACACACCGCCAGCACATTTGCATATGCTTACCACAGACATCCCACATACTGCATGTACTGTGCACACAGTTATCTAACCCAGAACAACTGCACACCACTTATTAATCCTGTCCAGTGGACTACAGATACAGGCATATTGTATAACAATAGTAGGAGGCTACTGCAGCACAGGGCAGATTCACATGACGGAAGGCATCTGTTGTCTGCAGTGTTAAGATGCTTCACATTCACCAAATGCACAGATATTGCCAACAATTTTGCAGACAGTTTAGGTGCAGGTACCCCCCCCATTGTCCTACACCCCTGTTATTACTTATCCCAGATGACTGTAACCTCCCTATCCTCTCACATGTCCAGGTGAGAGCCACCCTCATCATTGCAGAACACATATCATCACTGTTACGGAATGGTATCCCTGGATGTGTGCTACATTCACCCCTGGAGGACATAGCACCACATGACAGACTGATATTAATCCATGGCCATACTACAGGATATGTACCTGAACAGTGCCATACATACACAGTGGTCCCACACCAATGAGGAGGAACCTCTACTGACCCTGGGAACTACTGCATCATATGCACAACTGGCCTTGTGTTCTAAGCTATGGAAGTGTTAGTTATGGCCCACATGTACAACAATTTTACATATGTTTATATTTCATGACTATCTACACACAACCTATCTCATGGACATACCTATTGATAGTGAACTATGATACATTTGGAGGTGTCACAGTATACACAGGATTAACCTGCTACTTTGCATTACCTGTGTTTGTGGCAGCTTTTGGTGAGTCAGTCGTGCTGCTTGTATTTTGCTGCTGTTGCTGCTGCTGCTGCTGCTGTTTTGCTGCTTGCTGTCAGTATATATATTTTTTTCTCTCTCTGTCTGTCTCTCTTTCTCATTCGGTTAGTGCAATGACTGTATTGCATGAGTGGAGTGTGGGTACTGAATACTTTTGTAGGTATCTGCATGGATCCATGTGATGGCCTCTGCACCAATTGTAAGGCAGCATTTGCTAATTGCAAGCAGCTGGGTGCGCATTTCAATTGCATGTCTCACAGTGATTTTAGGACACTGGTATAATAGTGTATGAGAGATAGGCGATGCCCTTCAGATTGTAGGGCTGGACCATGCTGGTATGCTGTTGACAGTGTTCTGTGAGTGTGAAGGTTAGTACATCTCCCATGCTTCATGCTGTGTTGTAGATTCAGGTTGCTGCATTTATCTTGCCTGTTCCCTGTAGTGAGTGTGTATGCATACTGACACCTACAACTATATGTCATATGTATTGCTATATGCATATATATATATATATATCTGTGTACATATACATACTTTCATATATGTACATTAGCTGACATTATTGGGTACAAGCTAACAATTAGCAGGGCTGTTTCCATTAACACTACTCTAGTATGGGAATCCAGTAATTGGGACTATAAAAGTCTGCCTGACATGCTTTGGGTAGTAGACATACTATATTGCCTTTATCTTCATTCCTACTATTACATGTTCCACTTATTTAGCACTATATTCCTGTATGAGAGTCATGGCTTAGTGGTAGGTCATACAGACTAGTGTTACAATGGTCTTGTGGTAGGGCCTACTAGTATGCTCATATTCTGCTTTTGGGTTGAGTATAGGGCCTATCAATCACAGTGCTAGAGGCACCTTTAAGCAGTTAAAGGGCTTAGTAGGTCTCACAGGAGCCAGGCTGTGTTGCAGATTCTGGTTGCTGCATATATCTTCACTGTTTCCTGTAGTGAGTGTGTATGGCTACTGAGACCTACGATTATATTTCATATGTATTAATATATATTTATATATATGTATGTGTTGATATACATACCTTCAAATATGTACATTACCTTACATTATTATGTACAAGCTAACAGGTAGCAGGGCTGTTTCTGCTCACACTGAACTAGTATGGGAATCCAGTAATTTGGCCATTAAAACTCTACCAAACATGCTTTGGTAGTACATCTCCTATATTGCCTTTATACTGATTCCTACTATTACATGTTATATTTATTTTAGCAGTGTGCTCTTCCAAAGCAGGCATGGCTTAGTGGTAGGTCAAACAGACTAATGTTACCTAGGTCCTGGTTTCAAGACTGACAGTGGGAATTTTTACTTTGCAAACTTTCAAACTGAGTACAGGACCTGTCAATCAAAGTGTTGAGGCCACCTGTAAGCAGTTAGAAGGGTAAGTAGGTCACACAGGGGTCAGGCTGTGTTGCAGATTCAGGTTGCAGCAATTATGTTAACTTTTTCCTGTAGTGAGTGTGTATGGCTACTGAGACCTACGATTATATTTCATATGTATTAATATATATTTATATATATGTATGTGTAGATATACATACCTTCACATATGTACATTACCTTACATTATTATGTACAAGCTAACAGGTAGCAGTGCTGTTTCTGCTCACACTGAACTAGTATGGGAATCCAGTAATTTGGCCATTAAAACTCTACCAAACATGCTTTGATAGTACATCTCCTATATTACCTTTATACTGATTCCTACTATTACATGTTATATTTATTTTAGCAGTGTGTTCTTGTAAAGCAGGCATGGCTTAGTGGTAGGTCATAATGGACTAATGTTACCAAGGTCCTGGGTTCGAGACTGACAGTGGGAATTTATTTTTCTTAGCAAACTTTGGAACTGAGTACAGGACCTGTCAATCAAAGTGCCATAAAGGCACTTTTAAGCACTTTAAACCAGGTCTGCCGCTTATGCTGAGCTCACGACAAGACTGGCGGTGAGCTCCGCTAACACAAGCGACACCCGCTTATTTTCTTTGAAAGAAAAGAAAAAGGGGTGACAGGAAAGTGGTGAAAAGGGGTCACAAAGAGGGTAAGACAGTAGGGAAAGAAGCGTGGATTTGCAGGAAGGGTGTAGGTAAGGCCCATAGATGCCCATGTCTTTGCAGCAACAGCTGTATATTTCTATGTATTTTGGTGAGACATTTGAAACCTTCCACCTCTGAGAGAGGTGTCAGGACAACATTAATATTTGTTGTACAGCCAATTGTAATTAACAGTTTAGATGTTCAGCGGACATGTCTGCGACATGGACAGCTATGTATGGGGCGTAATTTTTGTGGGACAGAGTGCCCTTTTTTTTACAGGTGAGAGTGGTATGACAGGTGAAGGAAGTCGGTAAAGCTGGGGAGGTAGGTTGGGTAGGTTAACAGACAAGACAGACAAGACGATACAGGGACGGTGTATGACACACGGGGGTTACACAATTGACGGGACGGAGGTTGGGATATCTGAGATGCACGAGCCCACAGATGGCAACAGTGGAACTGATATCCCCACCCATAGGCAGTTGCCACTGTTCCTTCACAGCCCAGGACGGGCTGTGCTGGGGCTGTGTAGGCGGGCAACGGCCGGGCCGCTAGCTGTGCCACACGAGCCTCGAGCTGGCGAGGGGTCCAAGAACAGTGTCTTGATCTCCCACGCACCACAGACCGGACACCGCTGAGGGTGAGTGGACGAACCCTCCGCCACACTTGCAGAGGGGGACGGGCCCCATCCCCTGCAGCGCTTCCACCAAGGTGGCACAGGGCCACCGGAGGGGGTCCGCCTGGGCACTAGTGCCAGGTGCAGTCACCAGCTGAGGTGGGAGAGGTGGGTCCGCTGGGACCTGCCTTCCCAAGCGCTCTAGGTTTGTGAGTAGTTATG
The DNA here is from genome assembly GCF_019279795.1 of Protopterus annectens. Taxonomy (NCBI): domain Eukaryota; kingdom Metazoa; phylum Chordata; order Ceratodontiformes; family Protopteridae; genus Protopterus; species Protopterus annectens. Next base: position 155,569,954 of record NC_056740.1, read on the forward strand.
TTAGTTTGGGTTAGTGGCATTTTATTCCATTCAGATTAGTTGTAACAGCATGCATTGGTATTCCCATCAAACAAACACCCAGATATGGACACCATTGAACAAGGGGCATATCAATATCACATGCATTATTTGAACAGCAAAACACAGTCAAACGACATGCAGGGTTGATTAATGGCAACAGGCCATCGTATTTGCAGGTATAAACAGGGCACATGCACGAACAGACATGCATATATGTTTGGAACGGACAAATGTCCATGATTAATGAAATGTTCACATACCATTATTTAGTGGATGTTGTTATATGGAATTACAGGGTTGGGTGGGGATAGAAAGTGATGACACATTCATATGTTAAACATTAATTCACATTTATCATAGATACACAATTAAGTTGAGGCTGATGTTTCAAAATAATCTTTATTTGACTGTCATGCTACACCTGTTACACATACATCACTATCCTACTTATTTTGAATTTGATCAGATACATCATCCTGCTACACTTTGATGACAGGACAGGGGACAACTATGGCTGTTTAGTCTGTCAGATAATCATTCATTCTATCTGCAAATTGTTTACTGTTATCACCATATACAGATTTTGAGCTAGACATTCAGATTCAGACACACTGAAATCAGTTTGGGATGTTAATTTGTACTTCCCACATGCATTTAGTTCTGTGAAAACACACTGAGGCTTATATATTCAGGGGTTATTACTACTTTCTTTATTCATACATGAGCCTTTCTGTCACTCTCACACATTCTGCAACTTCACAGTTCAGGTTGGTACTTCTAGGCTTTGTTCACATATTAGACCTGTGGTGATTCAAACACTTTCCAACAGCCTCACTTCTGTCATGATTCAGCATTTCAACAGGGATATATCTGACATGTGACTACCTCAGATTCTGAAGCTGTACTCTTGAGACTATACTGCAGGTTACAGTATATTTAATTAATGATGGGACATCTGTATTACAGCACTGTTTAATCCTATCAATTATATTTCCAGTTACACTTGCATACTGATGAACTTGTTGCAGCCATACCTGCAGACGCTCAATTCCTGATTGCACATTATATTACTTTTAATCAATACACTGCACTGTTCTGATACATGGTACATAATAATATTTATTTACAAGTACTGGGTGGGGTTACTAACCTGCATGGTGGCGCAGCCGCACCAGCCTTCTGGCGGCATCTCGACATTCGCAGAGCGGACACCTGCAGCTGTAATACAAAGGGAATAATATTGGACTACACATCTCCATGGTATCAGCTGGTTGAAATCCTTACATACATGTGTAAAATGTGACTTACTCAGTCGTATGCTGGGCATTTGCCGGGCCTCCTGGATCCAACGGTTCAATTGGTCCTGCTTATGCCTCTTCAGGTCCGCATGGTGGTGACGGACCTGCTCACCAGTGCGTGGAATGCCAGTCGCACTGGTCAGCTCACGAGCCAACTGGTCCCACGCCAGCCCTATATACTCCCCATGAGACCTGGCCCTGCATGAGTTGGGCCTCGTGATTATGGACAAGGAGCCAGACCATGTATCTGGACTCCTCAACGCCCCAACGCTGTGCTCGAAAGCATGAACCCTCACCTACTCCACTCATGCTGACTGCAAGTCTGTTCTACAATCAGTTATGCTGTGTATTCCCGCCTATGGGGCTTATATATGCCGCTTTTCCGCACATTTCTCTTGTTTGCCGCTTTGGAATTGTATCTACTTCACTGAAAATGCTTTCTCATGCTCCATTCTGGGTTTTATCCCATATATATGCTATTTCTGCTTTTCTAGGTATTGCTGTCATGGCTTGGTGGTTTAGTTCCTTGACTCTAGTGCATGGTATCCTGTGTTCGAATCTGGCAACTGCTTTTTGCTTTTCCTGACAGAAATGAGTTGAAGACCTGTCAATCAAACATGCCAAAAGCACTTTTAAGCACTTTAAACCTGGTCTGGCGCTTGCTTGCTGAGGTAACGATGCGCACTGGCAGTTAGCTTGTGGGAGCGGCGCGCAAACGGTGTGCGCTGGGATAAATCTGAATTGGCTAGTGACACACATGTTCAGCTAATTGCACACAGTTTCAGCCTGTTTATCCGCTGCTTGGCAACGGGCACGCAGTTTGCAGCTTTTAAACACTACTGCTACGGGCACTCTGCCTCACGGCAGCTTAGCTATCAGTACATTTCTGACTATTTTTATTCTTATGTTACTTCAAAATATATGCTCTGTTTCATTCCATTTTACAAAAGGGAATACATTTACATTTGTACAATACTGTCTGGGGGCTTTTAGTGCTTATTTACAAAAATAAAAAAGGTTGTTGTAGGGGCTCGAACCCTGCTTGCCTACACATAGGGCGGTACTCTACCACTATGCTACTATTTGTTGGCTTACTTTGCATATTTAGTTCTTATATCCTTTTCCCTGACTGCTAACTGTGATTGCGCTTAGTAGCACACCCAAGCACACAGTAGCAAACATTTACGGGTTTAACAAAAAAAAAAGGTTTTCATTTACTTTTATGACATCTCTTCACTTTATACACTGATGGCCAGTCGGGGCATGTGTTGTATAGTGTGTTTATTCACATTTTCATGGCCTTTCTCGTGGCTGTTTACTTTCAGCCATTATAGTTTTCCGGGGGCGTGTCCACTTGCAGAGCTTAGCCTACAGACACGCTTCTACTCTCTTACACGGACCGTGTAAGAGTTACTGGTGTGATTCAGCATGCCTCATGCACCTCATGCATATGCATGACATGCTGACATCACACAGTTTAACTGCAGCCTCCGTGTAAGAGTTATAACTCTTACACGGAGGCTTCCTGAATCTGGCCCCCAGTCTTTTCCATAAGTACTGTAATATATTATAATGCACACAAACCCCAAATAATATTTTTTCTAAACTTCCACAAATGCTTGTTTATATCTTGAAAACTATACAACCTAGACATATACTGGTAGAACATTTTTGTTAACCAAACTTTCACATGGTAAGAAGAAATTCCTCTACAAATGCATGTTTATTGAGATATTTACAGAAATATGAAAACATTAGCAATGCAAGTAATATGGGATATCGCTCAAGATGTGCAACTTACAGTGCAAATATCAAATACAGTTTTCTTCAACAATATCTAAAGTTTCTTCTAATGTCATGCAGTTTGCAAGTCACTTATTTTTTGAAGTATTAAGTATATATGGAAATATTGCTTACTTTCAAAAATACTAACACAGAGCTAGCAATATTTCCAGTATAGTGTAATATAAACCAGCATTTTCAGTAAACTGCCCTTTCTACCACATTTGTGTTTCACACTACATAACTCAACAAAATGTTGGTCTCATTTATGAAAGTATGAATAACAAGTGTCAAACAAAGGTTAATTTCTCCACTGTAGGACATCTTAGAGTGACAATCGTAGTGTCATTCTATTAATAACTCTTTGCCCTTTCTAATACTGACTATTATCTGCTGGTAGTTAAATAATCTTGTAACCAAAACAATAAACTTCAAAACCTAACACAAACGCACACTGGAACAACTAGATTGTAACAACTCCACACATAGTAGTAATAAATAGAATGAACCTTTAATCAAAATGGTCAGAGTTAAGTGCTTTTGTCAAAGACTTCTTCAGAACTGTTAATTTTATTTATTACTTAGTGTGGCGTTATTATAACTTAGTTAAATAAGCTAGTCCCACAAAGTACTGAACACCATAAGAAGGTGTGGCTGTGAACTGGAAGTATACAAAACATGAGTTAAAGCCCTATCTATTCTGTCTCCTATAGGGTACTGAAAGATGATCTATGCTAGGCATACAAGGCATCCTCGGATCCAGCTCTGATGGACCTTTTGCACATCTATAAAATGAACAGCATCAGAGCCACAAGACTGTAGGATTTAAATTTTGCTTGTGACATAAATTAGACATACTGGAGAGACAGATATGTGTCTCAGAGGATCTCAATGCTCTGGAGCAGGCTCCCCATCCATGTGAAGCACAGTCCGTCCCAAACCTTATTTAAGTGTAACCTTGACCAATGGGTAGGAAATTGGAAATTCACCCCAGGTCTGGCCCTATGTTTCTGATAGACAGAGGCAAACAGTAATGCTCAAACTAACATACTCTCCATCAGGGGGCGGCTCGTGCTATTGGACTGTAGGACTGAAGCCCTCCTAGCTGTAAAACAAGAAAAAATTAAACAAAATATAAAATAAAATAACAAAAAGAAAATAAAACTTTAAAAAGCAACTGCGAGTCCCAGAACATCGTGCATGCACACTCGCAGCATTTCCCAATATTCGGACTGCTGGTGAACCAGTCTGCAGCATGTGCACAAAATCCAGACTGTCTGCACCAGCAGTCCGGATTACAAAGACAACATGCACATCTACATTTTCCCAGCAGTCTAAACTGCATAGACTGGAAGGGAATCAGACTGCAACGTCCACAGGCAGGGTGGTCTCACAGGACAGATAGGACGAGCCTTAGGTGCTCTCACGGGAAGGGCTTGCCTACTGCATGGAATTTAACAGCTCAGCTGACAGTGATGGTGCAGGAATGGATTGAACAGCTCATTGATGACAGTTGCAGGTAAGAGGTGTGTGTGTGTGAAATGCCCCAGTCACTACATGATGGTGGGTAGAGAATAAGGCTTGAACCATGTACCTTGGGCCCAAATGGCAAGAGCCTGAATTCCCTACCCACCACCATTTGTAAAATAAATGCAGATTTTTGCCTCATATTTGTTCTGTTCCTCATAAAATCTGTGGTTTCTGTATTTTTGTTTCTCAACACAGCCAGTGGTGCAGTGGTAGCATTATTGCCTAACAGCTACAGGTTGTCTGGTTTGAGTCTTGACTGGGATGCCTTCTATGTGGAGTCTGCATGTCCTCCCTGTGTTTGTGTGGGTTTGGTCTGGCGTCCTCTCATCTTACGAAGACATGTGTCTGGAGTGTTTCTTCCTCTGCCAAAAATTGGCTTTTGTTTCAAATCAGACTTTCCTGGTTAACAAATGTTAAATAAATAAAATTGACAAGCACTGGAATTTCAGACTTCATATTCTTCAGAAAGTACATGGTAACACAAAACCTATTATTATAGCAAGTTTCTAAGTTTATAAGATGGATATTATAAATTTGTCCCTATTTGTGGGACTGTATTCCCCCATTATTGGGTTCGTCCAGGTTTTTTGTGCCAAGGTTGAGAGCTATGGTGATAACTGAACTCACTGAATATGTTTGGGGGCTGTATTCCCACATTACTGGCTTTGTCTGTATTTCTGCTAAGAGGTTGAGAGCTATGGTGAGAACTGAATTCACTGAATATATTTGGGGGCTGTATTCCCCCATTATTGGCTTTGTTCAGGTGTTTTGTGCTAAGATGTTGACAGCTATGGTGAGAACTGAATTAACTGAAAGTAGCCATTTAAGTTTCAGTCTTCCTCTTTCATAAAATAGATGATTGATTTGGCATAGTGGTATGTTGCTCTGACTGTTTTGCACAGAGTCTTGGGTTCAATGCTTGGCAGTGAAATGTATGGTGGTAACACAGCATTTTATTCTAGCAACTTTCCAACATTATACAAGCAATGTTTAAAATGTGTCCTTGTTTTTTGGTCTTTTGCCCCCCCCCCCAAATTTTGGCTTTTTCCAGATTTCTTGTGCTGTAAAGTTCAGAGATACAGCTGAGTGTCAAGTAGATTTTACAAGAAGCTGAGAGCTGCAGGGGAACAAAAGTTTAGTGATGCTTATGCTGAGTCTGATTGCATTGTTAATAGCACAACCGGTAGTATACTTGCTTTTGATGCAGAAGACTGTGGGTTCTACTCCCACAGTAGGTAGATGCATTACTGATACTGTACTCTATTGTAAAGGAGGTGGATGCTGCAGTCCTTTTTGGTGAAGATACCTAGCAACTCTGAACCTGTTATCAGTTTGCCATCCATTCCCTATTGCAATATTACTGGCTTATCATTTTTTAATGAAACATAGGCAATTTATTCCTCAAGGGCAACAGACACTATTTGTAGATGAAACAATGACATATAAAGTTGTTTGCTGGCAGCAACCTCGTCATTAGTTACAGATTTCTTTAATGTGGAATTATTTAGATGACTTTTACTTCTTCAGAGATTGTGCATATTTACTGATATTGGTGGACTGTAGAAGTTTGAGTAGACTTTTATGATAGAAATGTTCTGAATTGGGCAGTTTTGTCATTATTGGTGCATGCATTTTTTTTCATTGTTTACTGGAAAAATGTTCTGAATTGGGCAGTTTTGTCATTATTGGTGAATGCATTTTGTTTCATTATGAATAATGAATAGATTCTTGCTTCTTATTTTTGGTTTGTCCCTCATTAAATGAAAGGTTTTCTCGCAAATAATTAAGGAATTAAGTCACTAAATAATGACAGACACTGAGTTTCAGACTTCATAATCTTCAGAAAAATGCATGCTAAAGTAAGACCTGTTATTCTATCAACTGTCTCAAATTACTGTTTATAAGTATATTTGGCCTTGTCCAGATTTCCTGCATTAACAGGTTGAGAGGTATGTGCAAATAAATCGCTTTAAAAAATTAGGCATATCCAAACCTCTCAACTGTCCCCGATTTTGGCTCAAAATGTTGCTCTTCCCTTAATAATCCCACCGCAAAATGGCAATTTTGGAAGAAAACGTGGAGGGTTTACAATTAAGAAATAACTGTAATAATCAGAGTTATAGATTACTTTTATTTCAGAAAAGCATGTAGATTATTTTATTTTGTCAGCTGCTCAAGTTAGCAGTATTAATATTAAGTGTCCCTTCTTTGACAGGTTCCCAGCTGTATTGTGTGGCTATTTTATATTTTTGCATCACATTTTTGGTCCATTTTTCATAAAATTGTGTTTTTTTGGCAAATTAGTAGCAATCATTAAAGACTGAAGTTAGAAAATAATGACAGACATTTGTGTTTCGGATTTTATACCCTTCAGAAATTCATACTAATGCAATACCTACTACTCTATTACCTTTCTAAGTTTATAAGAGCAATATTTAAAATTGTCCTTATTTTTGGGTCTTGTCTCATTTCTATGTATGGCTTTGTACAGATTTCTTGCTCTGAGGTTGAGAAGTATGACAAATGTGTCAGGGCCATCACAGTCAGCCAGAGACATTTCAAATTGTGACATACTTGTTGCACCCCACTGCCCCATGTAGTGTGACTCTGGATGTGTCCAAGCAAGGCAAGGAGCAGTTATGCAGTGTAAATGTGCAGAGTATCCCCCCATCCAAGGTGGACACAAGTACTACTTTTATTCTGTCATTGATTTTGCAGAATGTTCTGGTTTGTGATATTTTTATACTGTTGATTTATGCTTATTATTACTCAGAAAGTGCCTGTTGCTCTATGTTTAAGTAGCAATGCTTTAATGACCATCAGGTAAGCTTGCCTGAGATTGTAAGGTGCAAGTAAGCTTTAATAAGCATACTGTTAAAGAACTGCCAACAGTGAAAGCCTTTCTGTTGCCATGCAGAGAATACTTGCATAACTAGATAATGTATACGCCTTGGGTATTGAAATGCATATGACAGTATTTGTAATAAAGGACAGGATTACATTATTTTAAGAAGCTCATTACATTTGTTGGAGACTTGCAGTCATCTTTGCAGGCTTTACCTGTAAACCAAACAGAATGCCAATCTATCGTGTGTGGTCCATTACCTGTACAGTAATCCTTTAAGCAATGTATCTTGAGCTTGTTTCTTTTTTGCTTTTCATTTTTTACTTTGATCATGTTTTCCCTATGAAACAAGTAGATAGTTGTTGTTAGGCAGCAGATCTTTTTTGGATAAGAAACATTTTTACAAGTGGGGTATCACATAGATTGCCACTTTCAACATGTTACTTGGTACTTTAGTAAAGCTGAATATAAATTATAATTAGAACTGCAGTGCAAGGAGAAGTGGTTTGAGTTGAGTGCTGCTTGTTTTTCTTGTACTTGATTTTGACTGGCATTCCAGTAATGTATTTAAAAAGTAATTTCCTTTTTCATGCCTCACAGCCTTTTTGTTTCCATCTAGATATTAAGTAAGCTGTCATGCAGCTAATGTATTGAAATATTCTTCTACACTTCACATTGTCTTGATTGGACTCTCATAATGATGGTTTGGCACCCAGGGCAGCGTATTTAATTAAAGTTCCAGTTTTTGTGGTTTTGAGCATAGCTCCTCTCCTTTCTAGTTGACCACACCCCTTCCCATTGGCCCCACCCATTCAGCTGTCTCCTGCTGCCCCCCTTCGATTTGAACTCACCAGCCACCACTGCTCTCCATAACCTCTAGAAACGTCCTAAATAACAAACTTCCTAACAGGTTGTCAGCACACACACTTCACATCTTGCACATAACAAGCTCACAAAACATAAACCCACATATGTGGAGGTACTCGCTAGAAATCTGCCTAAAGATCAGACATCTCCCAAGCACCAACCTATTCCACACACTGTAGACCAAACAGATTCCACTACTCATATTAATATGCACAACAGTGTCTCAGCCAATAAGCCCCTTAGGCAAAACAGCTCAAAACCAAATGTTTTTGTCATAGGCAACTCCATAGTGAGACACACAGATGTCACACTCATCAGGTTGGACAAGGAGAAGGTCATGGTCAGGTGTCAGGATCCATCAAATCCCACACAAACTCAAGTATCTCAACAACAAGTACTGTTATGACTCTGTCATAGTCCACGTTGGAGTGAATGACTTGAGACGAATTAATGGAATGTGCATTTTCATTTATTGTCACAGCTCAAAGTCCAAAGCATATTGATCAAGCAAATTTTCTAATTTGGTTGGAGCTTATGTCATGGATACAATACATTTACTTGGGGAAAGCAGTATGATGCTACCAACAGGCCCACCTCAGGAATAATTCTGTCATAACATGTCTTTGTCAGGTCCATTCTGGATGCTGGTTTGCTTTTCTGAACACCTTGTGTATACTGTTATGTGTTTGCGCTCTTCCAAGGCCAAGGTGGAGGTCATACCTGGAAGTAATATAAGCACAGGACTCCCTCCAACAAAAGCTCATTTGAGAAGTCTGAAGACCTACAGGTGAGTGTCTGTCATGTAGGCAATGATATGGATTCTCTTTTTCCATAACTCCTCTAAATTACCCCTCTTTGAAGGCTACCTTAGGGCTTATACAGTCCAGCATAGACTAGCATTTTACTCTTCCCCTTCACTCCAGAAACAACTAGTATATGTAACAAGGTGAGAAGGCTGAGGAACCTTGTATTTTCAAGAACACCAAACTAGCTTTGCAGTAGAAACACATAACCAAAATGAACTGCTTAACGCAGCAACCTGTAGGAACGAATGAAACATTGGTTTTAGTGAAATATTACCTTTTATTGTGTTAGCCAAGTGGTACACAGACTTTGCCCCAGTGGCTCCCAACAAGTGAATGTGCTGTAATGCTCCCAATTGAATGGTTGGAGTATTTAAGTATCATTGAGACTGTAATGCGATGTCTGCACCAGCATAGATACAAGACATCACAATATTTTACCACCTAAGTACCAGTTCTTCCTTGCAGCCAAAAAAATGAAAAACTGTAAGAATTCCCTGAGTCTGAGATCATAGATGATTTTTTTGGGCCTAGATAATACCTTCTGAGATGGAATTTTATTTAATACACTGCTGCTGTTGCTAGGGAGCAAGCTCAGGTTTGTTCTACCTTCACAGAACAGTGTGTCAAAGACTGTCCTCCTTCACTGAAAAAGCTCATTGGTTGCTGATATTTAGGGGGATGTGCTCTTTAGTCAGGGCTTTGAAGACCAGATAATACCCTTGATAAGAGGAAACAAATCCTCAGTGTTGTGGAGGTCCTTGCTATCTATTTAACCTCTTCATCTTCTAAGCATAGCCAAACCCTTAAAATGAAGAAGTGTCCTTATGACCAAAGATAGGTATTGATGCTTCACATGTTCTTGCATCTTCTTGTGCCAGTTAAGCCGCCCAGTGAGACAACTCAACTAGCACCAAGATAGCAAGTCTGATTCCAATATGGAAATATCAATAAAGTTTAGTTTACCAAGTTCACCCCCAGCTTGGATAAATATCATAAATGATCACAGGGTTATAGATATGGTCACTTTTAGCCACATCCTGGAGCTCACAGGTCTTCCCCAGAAAGTATAGCACTTGTGGACCATGATGTCTTTGAGGAGTTCTTGGGGTAAAAACTACCAGTAAAAATTGCCAAATAATCTGTCTCATATTCAGAACAGAACTGGGGTGGGTTATTCCCATGTTTTACTAATCTATCAATTCTGTCTTATTGTGGACCTCAAGGACTTCATCCACACATCTGGTATGTACATTTCAAGATGATGACTCATTAGAACTTCATGCAGCCTCTAATGTAGAGTGCTTGAAGGACCTTGTCTGGCATGCTGGATGCTTTTCTTACATGTCACTGCTTTAGGTCCACACAGTAAATGCATCAGTTTTTTTCTGGATGCAGATACTTCCAAAACATAGGTTGCTATTTGAACTTTCTTTAGCAGTCAAGAGTCTTTACAATGCATCACCCATGATGACTAAAATCTTGTAGGAAAAGAAACTCCATGTTTATTTCCTCACTATGACAACTGGATCCTCATAGCCCTATCCAAGACCATCTTGGTAGCTTCACTTTAGTGGTTTGTCCCATGCTGCAGTCACTGAGGATGACAATAAGTTTGGAGAAATCTCTGAATCCCATCTAGTGAATAGCGTTCATAGGTGCAGAATTGGTCATTGTCCAGTGCCAGTCATTTCTTCCCTTAGACAGAGCTCAAGAGGTCATGGCTTTGTATGCCTAGGTGAAGAGCAGCTACAGACCCATATCCACTTTTTAGGTTCTTAGGTCCATAGGCCTGTTTGTCAAGCTTACACCCTTATGGCCTTCACTGCCATACCTTCATTTTGATATTGTCTACTTCCATAACCCATATATCAAGATTACATTTGAAGCAAGTTAAAATCTGTCTTCACATTGTCAATGGAAATTTATTCCATAACAAGGGGAGGCATTGTTTAATCTATCACACTTTTCCATGAATGATATTTATTTGTTTTTATTTGTTAACCAGGTAAGACCAATGAACATGAGTGCTCATTTCAGGGCTGACCTGAAAGTACTTTCTATTTAAATTACTTCTTCAGGATCCTGTAGCAGGTAAATGAGGTTTGAGGGAAACAAACACCAGACTTCATGAAGCAGATCTTTAAAGGCTCATAGCTCATAGATCATCTTTAAAATTGACTATATTCACTACCTATTTAGCCAAGACTTTCAACCAGGAATGGATGAGAAATTGTTTTTTCAACTACCTCTAAGTTGGCTATATAAAAACAGAATTTCAGTTTATGAAGCTTTTCTGAATAGGTCAGATTTTCCAGTCGTATGATTTTTATAATAACAGATCGTACATTTTCATTTCTTTTAAGTGTCTTTTTCAAAAGATGTAAAACATAACATATTAAATAATGAGTCAGATTAGTGAGCTATATACCAATATAATATCTCCTTACACTAACTAGATTTGCTCTTCAGAATTAGGTGAATAACAGAATATGCTTTTCTAACTTCTGTAGATAAGCACTGTTCACTGTTTAAACATTTTCTTACAGGAGGTCTTTAATGATTGTTTCTTTTGTTTTCATTTGCCATGTATTTTTTTTGCCATAATTTATGTCCTTTTTGCTAAGTTCCATGATGTTACATTTCTGACATTAAAGGCATAGTCATTACTATTGCACCATCTGTTTTTTTAGCAGATCATCTTAGAGAACTTCGACTGGTGGTGCAGCGGTTAGCATTGCCACCTCACAGTAAGAGGTTCTCCCGTTTGATTCTCAGTTGGAACGCCTTCTGTGTGGAGTCTGCATGTCCTCCCCTCGGGGAAATGACGTCTAAAGACATGCAGGTAGTTGTATGCATGAAAGGGTGTGCCTTCCTTGAAGGTTGGGCTGGCACCTCAGCACTGTAAAAATCCACTGCTAATCATTAGCAGACTGGAGTTCCACTGGGGTGACCCCTAACTGGGAAAAGCCGAAAGACATCTTGGAGAACTTCAGTAGCTTGCATTGCCCCTTCTTTGTCTGATAGTCAACATGATGTTTAAAGTGCTATTTGCATGTCTGCAGGTGTACTACACAGAATGAATACCACAGCATAAACATGATTACAAAGCTACTCTTGTTATCACAGCACTGTTACACGACCCTGGGGCTATGGAAAATGAGTAGCAATCTTTTGTTAGGGCTTCACTTTCTTCATTTGAACTCATAGTAGACCATGAGTACAGCCCTTTCTTCATCTGAATTCATAGAGGGCTATTAAAACCATGGGGAGCTCACCTCACTTCTCATGCAGTGCAAGAGGTAAGGTCTTCTCTAAAAAGTAGGCTTCACATCTAACATGTGAAGCTTCAATCAATATTTCAGTTCCTCGAGTACTTGGAGACAAAACTTCTTCTGGGTTATCTCCTCATCTGTTATGACAAGCAGTACATCAAATGGCATCTGGACAAACAAGGGGGGTTTCAGAGGGGTGTTGTTTGCCTGCCTGTGGGCCATAGATTGTGGGATCACACTTTTAATGGTTCGTATCCCTTGGGAAATGAATGAGATAGCAGACTCTTTCGGAAATGCCTGTAATTATCTCCAGAAGTTACAGATTCAGATGGAGCAATTCAGAAACTGACTGCTTCCAGTTAGGAAATGTAGCTCTCCCAATAGTCTGCTCAATTCAGCAGGATAAGGGAGAGTTAGTAGTGGACACATTTTCTGTCTTATTACATGCACAATCCTTATATGTTCTTCTGCCATTCCCATAGATTCTGTGTCTCATAGCAAATATCAGGAAAGAAACAACAAATTGCAGTCATGTTGCCCTTTACTGGTAGCAAAGAATGTGGTTTTAAGCACTCATATTCATGAAGCAGAAATCTCTCTATCCTTGTCAAATATTCCCTCTATGGTTCAGGTGATAACTGTTTCTTGATGTAGTTCTCATGATCTCACCAAAATTTCTGGTTGGGATTTCAGAGGTTATTGAGACTGACAGAAACCAGCCTATGCATCCAAGTATAAGTGCTTCTCAGAACAAAACCCAGTATGACTTCCATCTGGGAAGCTTGCAAGCAATCCTGACCTGTCCTATACATCTACATGATACTGGCATCAATAATGCCATTGTCAGGGAAGATATGTGAGATTTTTCTGTGTTTTTGATGCTTTAGAGGGCAGCTTGGCACTGGTAAGTCAAGCAGTTCCTTAAAGGAGTGCTATATCCTTATTATCCTGGACAGTTTAACTTTTTTTTATTTAAATCTCTAGAGAAACAGGGATGTAATCAATATGTGATACTTATAATGATAGTAATAAATTTACATATCTTTATGTAATGAAACAATCAGTAGACGGTTAATATTAATGAATTTTTTTTTCAAAAATGAAATAATTCTGAATTGAAAATGCATGTAAATCTTTTTGCGATTCTGTGCTTTGTGTTATGCACATTAGTTTTGTTTCTGCCAAAAAGATCTTTTCAAAGATAAATAATTTCATAAAGGTTGGGAGGGTAGCCCAATGGTTAAGATGTTTGCCTTACAAACACAAGGTGCAGGGTTTGAGTCTCACAAGGGATAATTAGCTAGGCTTACAATGGCTTGCAAGGGCAGTTAGCCTAATATGAACCTAACCTATATATAAACCTTATGTTACCTCTTATTTAAGAAACCATGATAAAAGCACTGGCATCTTCAGTGAGCTGGAGAATGACACTGCAATATAAAAGAGGCAGAAACTACCTTGTTATTATGATACTGCCCCCAACACACACACACACACACACACACGCACACATATACATGTAGTACTGCGTACAAAGATTCCACATTGAAATTCTACTGGATGAGAAAAAAATGTACAGGATTTTTTGTACTGAAAAAAAGATGCTCATTAAAACTGCAGTGAATCTGAATGATTTATTACTGCATTCTGCTAATCTGTAAGCAATTAGTGATTCTAGCTCAGTGACTAGTAGTGTGCAATGAGACCTCTCTCTAGGAAATCTGTTAAAATTGCTGTGGTCACCAGTATAAAGGCAAAAAAAGGAAACTGCAGCTTTCTTAGAACATCCTGTAATGACAATCACTGTATTTATTCTTAACTAATTCTGCAACTGTAGCTAGCTGAAAAAAGCAACATTATTATATCTTTTATTAATACAGTTACTTCCAACCATTTATTTGTTTCATTGGGTGCACCATGCTATTACCCAGTGGGGTTGTTATGTAAGCATGTTTTTATGAAGAATAAATATGTTTTCCTTTATATATTAGCCATATTCTTTCCATTATCTATAAAACATACCTTCAGCTCTCTGTGAAAAAGGTTAGATCCTAGTAAAGTGCACATGTGATCAGTATTATATTCCTTTAGAAAATAAGTGGGGAGGTGCAATATGTGATGCCCTGTCTCAGTACCAGAGTAAGACTCATTTTTTAGCATTGCATTGCTTTTAATCCCATATCCCAGACCTCCATAGTCAATAACTAGTGTGGCTCAAGTTTCCTCATTTTAGCTGTCAGTAATGCTGGTTCCCCAACTTTTCTTCCTTGTCTTTCACTGACCTTCAGCTCACCTCCCCAACCACCTAATTGATCCATTTGTTCCCCATTGATCACCAGGAATGAGGGTCAGGTTGACTGAGAAGAGATCATTGAAACAAAGGGAGATACTGCCAGCATAGCTATCTGCAATTGTGTAAATAATTATATGTCAGTGAATATCAACATGATTCATATAACATGCTTGTGTTACAAATGTATTAGAACTGTATGTCATGTATATATAGAGTTGTCACCCCCCCCCCCCCATTTTTCCAGACTATCTGGAAATCGAATTGATTTTCTGGTATCCAGAAAACACTGTACAAACTCCGGTATTCTGTTTCAAAAAAAAAAAAAGCACAGTAAATTGTCCGAAAGCAGAGATCAGGAACAAAAAAAGAGAGCGTTCCCAGTCAAGTGGTGTCACAGTGATGTCACAAAACGGGCAGCGCATGGGCAGGAGAGAGGGTGGAATGATTGGGGTTACGTGTGATGTGAGGGGTGTGCCCTTACTCCGGTTTTAGCCACAACAAATGGTGGCAACCCTATGTATATATCAAACTAGGTTTGTACAGATATGTGTGTTGAAAAGATATTTTATAAAGTGCTTGTGCTTAAAATGTAACCACAGCATGCCCTACTGGACTAGAACAGAAATGTACATGCACTATTGTTAACTGTTTAAATGTATATATTTTAACAGTGGAAATTGGAACACAGGAGGATAACTTCACTCCAGCAAAATTTCAGAAAATAGTTGAAATTAAATTACTTTGTGACAGCTACAGACACAATGTATGTGCTTAGAAGCTTTCTGTATTATCTTTGGAGTTAACTAATTACTACAATTGTTTTATGACTTCCAGCATCTGCCAAAGATCTGAAGTCTATGTATTTTTACAGGAAGATGCTAAATACTGCTAGTTTCCAGCAGTGGGGGTTTCACATGGGATAGAGTCAGATGACAAGAAATGATGTCATTCTGCAAGCTATCCCAGTAGTAATATTTGAGATATTAATTTAAGAAGTCTCTGAGAGAGAAACAGCATTTTGTATTCTGTTTTGGACCTGACAACAACTAAAGAAGATCCATTCATGACACTTCTGCCTTGCTCTTAAGTTAGTTAACTAGGGTATAGTAATTCACTTAGATTCAGTCAGGAATATAGTACAGCATAGTTCAGATGCTTTTCTTTCTTTATTTAAAACTGTCCTGCAATGCTGTTTTAAATATTTCTTGTGATTTTGAACCCTGATGTCACTGTGAATATATATTCAGTATTTCCTTGCTCTTTTATTATTTATTATTAAATATATTTAAACCTTTATTTGTGGCTGATCTGGGTAGAGATACTTAAGTTCTGAGAGTACTTGCATATTTATTTGGTGACAGTATGTAGGCCACTCCTACAGCCTTGCTCTTGGTCAAACTACCATTTGTATTAATAGTAACATTACACAGTAAAAGTGGACAAACTTTAAGGGCCTTAAAGTAGCTGATAAGGAGTTGGCTGGTGGCAGTGATAACTACCTTATAGTCTGGGCAAAAGGAGCATAGCTAGTAAATCTCTGCCTTTCCCATGTGTGTGTGTGTGTGTGTGTGTGTGTGTGTGTGTGTGTATGTAAATCAAACCTCAAAGAGTGTGTGTGTCAGCTACTTGGGCAGGGACATAAAACACTGGCTGGACAGAGAGGGTGTTGGAGATCTTGGCTTGGCCACTCACCTAAGATCTCAACTCTATAGCTGTGCCAGTTGGGAGTCTTGTTGGGGATCTGGAGAAAGAGGGAGAAACCAGCCATGGACTGACTGTGGTCTTTGTGTACTCTTAAAGGAAATAGCACTTGATGCAGAGAGCTGCATCTGGAAATACTGTGTGTGTACCTTGTCATCCTCTTAGTGTATATCCCCCACTGCTGCCAGTGGTGAGGATTGAGGCTTCTTGATTACTGGTCTGATGGTGAGTCATCACATTATATTGGTTGGCAGTGGAGGGCCATCCACATATTGGGATTCAGTGGCATGGATATTGAACTCCTGTAGCCTGTAAACAGTGGTCACTAAAGAAGGGGTCTGTACTCTCAAGCAGCAACACAGTGAACATTCAGAGTTTCATATCACAATACTTTTTATTTTTGTTAACTTAGTCAGTGAGAACAGGCAAGGATGTCAGTGGAGGATTATGGCAAGCTGACAAGGAGCCATTTGCCTGAGATCTGCCAAGACAAAGATTTGGTGCATGCCAACCTGACTAAAGCAGAAATTATTACAGCCTTACTCACAGCTACATCACAGACCAGCAACCAGGAGAACAACCAGACCAGCCTTGGGGATGTACATCTCTCAGAAAATGGACAGTTCAACTTTGCCTCAGAGGACTTAAAAATCTGTCTGGAGTTTAAGAGAATTGAACTGGAGGCCAAACAGTTGGAACTAGAATCAGCAGAGATACTGCAGCATTTGGAGGCTGTAGAAAAGGAAAAACAGATAGCTTTAGAATCAGCAGAGAGACTGAGATGTAGGGATGCCAAAGAAAATGAGAAACCGAGACATTTGGAGGCTGAAGAAAATGAGAGGCATAGGCAACACAAAAAGGAGATACTGACTCTTCATCAGGGTCCTGGAGGTAATGGGGGAGTAACTAAACCCCAGAAGCAATAAAGGTTAGTAAATTTCTTCCACAATTTTCAGAGGGTGATAATTTTGATTCATATGTTTGAAAGGGTATGAAAACAGTATAATGTTGACCAAGGGCTGTGGGTACAGTTCCTGACCCCCTTACTCAATGGTAAAGCTGTAACTGCTGTTTTGAAATTGTATGATACTGATTGCTTAAATTATAATACTGTTAAAAATGGTTTATTAGAGTGTTTTAAGTTAACACCTGAAGATTATAGAAAAAAGTTTTGTTAGCATAGACCCAAGGCAGATGAATGTGTGTGTGAATATATTGCTGAGTTAAGCATTTATTTTCATAGATGGGTAAGTGGGTGCTTGGTCACCACTTTTGAAGCCTAGCAGACCATTTGGTGAGGGAACAAGCCCTTAGCACTTTTCCTGAGGACATGAGAATCTGGTTAGTAGATAGAGAATGTAATACTGCAGATGAGTTGTAGAAAAAAGGAGATCGATACCTAGCAAGCAGGGCATCACTGCACAGGAAAGGGATGCCCAGTGCTGCACATGAGTCTAGGGGAACCCATGGTGTGGAGCTTAGACCACCCCAACAGAGTCCTCCAGTAGCAGGGGAAGCCACTAGTTCAGGTACATGGCCAGGATCAAGGGTTAACTGTTTTAAATGTAACCAGTGGAGCCATGCAGTATATAGATGTCCATAGTGGCAAGGTGGGGAACAAAACATAGGGGAGCCAGTAAGTGGGAATAACAGAAAGCCAGCAGTAAGTTTTCTGGAGACAACAAGGGTACCAAACTACCACAAGAGGTTATATCCTATTTTAGTAGATGGCAAACAGGCCACTGGTAAGAGAGACACAGCCTCTGACCTAACCATTGTGAAGCCTGAAATGGTTAAAAAGGAGCACTACTTACTTGGGCAGACTATTCCAGTCAGATCTTTAGGAGGGACCCCATTCCAAATACTTTTGGCTAGGGTTCACCTTAACTAGGAGGGTGGAAAAAGAAGCAAGCAAGTAGGTGTGTTTGTGGATATCCCTGCAGATGTCCTGATAGGGAATGATTTTGATAATGCAGTACCTTGTCTGTATGCAGTTACAAGCAGTCAGGCTTTGAGACAAGCATGTGGGTCTTGTAGCCTGGGGGGACCCAGACAGACCACACACTTGAAGCCAGGACTGGTGAAGTGGGTACTTCAGGGAGGGAGTTACCCTGTAGTGGTGATACTGAAGGTGAGCCACAGCTGCTGGTGGTTACTGATGTTCCCTTGGACAGAGTGACTGTAAGGGCAGAGGTGAGTTGCAGTACACAGGCTGACAGTTAGGCATCACTGTCAGAGGATACCAGACTTCCTGTGGAAGGGGAGCTGGGAAGGGTTACAAAGAGAGAATTGAGACAGGCTAGGCTCTCAGACCCTACATTACAAGGCTTGAGGGAGATAGCCAGTGAGGCACCTGATTCTCAAGGAAAAGGGAAAGGGGGAATCTGTATACTAGGACAAAGGATTGATGTGTAGAGAGTTGACCCCTGAGGGAGGACTAGAAGGTGAGGTAATATAGCAGTTGGTAGTGCCCAGAGCCTACCATCTAGCACTTCTAGCCATAGCCCATGATATCTCACTTGCAGGTCATATGGGCATAAAGTATACAAAGAGACATATTATGCAGAACTTCTATCGGCCTGAAATTTCCAGGGATGTAACTGGTTAGTGCAGGACCTGTGAGCAGTGCCAAAAAGTAGGCAAGGCAGGAGACAAGGTCAAAGCTACTTTGATGCCTTTGCCATTGACTGTGGAGACATTTCAGAGGGTAGCTAAGGAGATTGTGTGGCCTCTAAGTAAACCAAGTTCGACAGGGAAGAAGTATATCCTAGCGGTAGTAGATTATGCTACCAGATACCCTGAGGCGAAGGCTCTATCCACCACTGAGGCAGAAAAGGTGGGAAATGCTTTGTTAGAGATTTTCAGCAGGATAGGTTTCCCAAATGAAATACTAACTGACAAAGGTGCCAATATCATGTCAGACCTGCTGGCTTGCCCAAGGAAGCACTGTGGGGTGATGCCCCTGAAGACAACACCCTACCATCCCCAGACTAATGGTCTGGTGGCGAGGTTAAACTATACACTAAAGACCATACTACGGTCATTTGTAGACCAGTTCAAGAGGGAGTGGGACAAATATTTCCCCCATCTGTTGTTTGCTTACAGAGAGGTGCTCCAGGAATCCACAGGTTTTTCACCCTTTGAGTTGCTGTATAAGCATAGAGTGAGGGGACATCTAGATTTGATTTGTGATGAGTGGGATGGTGAGTGTGAATCCCGCAAGGAGTCTGTCATGGCATATGTCCTAAACCTCAGGACAAGGCTCAGGGAACTTATGGGCTTGGCCCAGGAGAACCTGGCAGAAACCCAGCAGCAACAAAAGGTCTGGTATGACAGGAGTGCTCGAGCTAGAGACTATGGTGTGGGGTAGGAGGTTATGGTTCAAAGTGGTAAGGAAGGTCAGTGATGTTAACTACATGGTAGAACTGCTAGGCAGGAGGCAGGGGCACAAATGTTACTATTTTAACATGATGAAACCTTACCATGATAGAGAGGCCCTTGTGCTGAGTATTTGCAGTGGATGGCAGGAGGAGTCTGAGGGGGATCTGGTGACTGATCTCCTCAGTGAGGCTTGGACTGACACCTCAGTGGAAAGGGTAGCAATGTCCCAGCAGTTATCCCCTTCCCAGGTTCAAGAAATCCGAGCAGTGTTACAGGAGTTTAGTGGCATGTTCACTGCGAAACCAGGATGCACCCACCTGGTGCAACACCATATGGATACAGGACCCCAAAGGCCTATTAACTAGGCCCCTTATAGGATGCCTGAGAGAATCAATGAGATGCCAAGAAAGGAGATACAGGAAATGTTGGAACTAGAGGTAATCCAGGATTCCAGTAGTCCCTGGGCCTCCCCAGTGGTGCTGGTACCAAAGAAGGATGGCAGCACCAGGTTCTGTGTGGACTACAGGAAATTAATTAGTCACACAGAGTCAGATGCTTACCCCATGCCTAGGGCAGATGAAGCCCTAGAGCAGCTGGGTGGGGCTAAGTATCTTACCACTATTGATCTTACCAAGGCCTACTGGCAGGTGCCCTTGACTCCTAACACTAGAGAGAGGTCAGTCTTTATGACTCCTTTCGGCTTGTATAAGTTCACAAAGATGCCCTTTGGAATGAAAAATGCCCCAACAACTTTCCAGAAGTTGGTAGATTGAACAGATGTAGCCCCTTCATTCCTCTCCCTCCTCATCCTCTTCCCCCTGACAGAGGTGAACAGGTGCTGCCCATTCATTCCTCTCCCTCCTCATCCCTTCCCCCAGAGAGAGGTGAACAGGTGCAGTTCCTTCATTCATCTCCCTCCCCATCCCTTCCCCCAGACAGAGGTGAACAGCTGTAGCCCCTTCATTCCTCTTCCTCCCTATCCCTTCCATCAGACAGAGGTGAACAGGTGCAACTCCTTCATTACTCTCCCTCCCCATCCCATCCCCCAGACAGAGGTGAACAGGTGCAACCCCTTCATTCCTCTCTCTCCCTATCCCTTCCCCTGACAGAGGTGAACAGGTGTAGTTCCTTCATTCCTCTCCCTACACATCTCTTCCCCCAGACACAGGTGAACAGGTATCGTCTCTTCATTCCTGTCCCTCCCCATCCCTTCCACCTGACAGAGGTGAACAGGTGCTGCCCCTTCATTCCTCTTCCTCCCCATCCATTCCCCCAGATAGAGGTGAACAGGTGCAACCCCTTCATTCCTCTCTTTCTCCATGCCTTCCCCCTGACAGAGGTGACCAGGTGTAGTCCCTTCATTCCTGTCCCTCCCCTCAGCTGGTCCTCCAGTGTCAGTGCTGCTATGCTAACTGAAACACAGTCACCTAGATCATAGGCAGAGCTCCTTCTCTCTACAGCACAGAGCCAGCTGTGGTTCCTAACCTTTTTTACCAGGGCATCTTTACCAAAACTGGTGTTTGGTTACAACATCCTCCTAACCCCCTTACATTATTATGTGATATCAAATGTCAGTGATATCAAAAAGTACAGTAAAAATTAATGTTTGGGTTATGCAGCAGAACATTAGTGCAGTCAACTACATTTTAAAAACCTACTAGTGATGTGGCAAGTTGCTGTTAACATATCTTTTCCTATTAGGTATAGCTTGTTGTGTACAGTTATGAGTATCCTTGTAAATTTTAATCTGATTTTATTCTTCTTATAAAACCAACATAACTCCCCAAATTTCCCTCTCCATACCATCAAGGGCAGGCCAGAAGATGTGCAAGAGAAGCTAAATAATTGTGTAGTTTTGTGCTCTTTCCTATAGGATGCAACTGAATTAAGTCGGGGTTCTTTGGTTTTAGCTGCTTTGTGGTACATTTTAGAACTTCAAGAGCGCTTTATTTTTGACTCGTTTTCGAGTACATTAGTGAAACCCCTGTTTGAAAGCTTATTGGATGGGGTTTCGGCATTAGAACATAAACTGCTCCAACAAAAGAAGAATAAAATCTACAGGGACTTAAAAGATTTTCGGTTAGGCCAAGTGTTCATTTGGCCGAGGCATGGACAAAATACTATTGAATCTTCGATTAATAATGTATCTAAACCTGAAACTTCTGTTGTTACTAATACTAGAGTTGGTGTAGCTGCCTTAGAACAGGCTGCAGTTACTAGTTAAGTACACGATGGTGTAACCAGCGTGACACGTAATGATACGGGGGTTAAATATACCCCATTAGTTAAGGAACCTGTAAATACAACTACACCTGTTGATAATGATACTTTAGCTAGTGACACAGAAGATGTCATTAGTTTAACACACATTGATAGTGATGAGAACTCTACCACTGTAAGTAATAAAGAGATGGTTGCAAATACACAGAGGAACTTGTATCCTACGATACAAGTTATGAATAAGGGTCTTCCCCTTCGGGTACCTATTGATGATGGGGTAGTCAGGTCCAAGAATGGCCCTCCTAATATACATGCTTTGGGCAGTGATATTTCTTTTCCACTACCAGTGAGAAAAGAAAAAGGCCCAAGGAGAGGCAGATCAATGAGCAGGACCCGACACAAACAGAAGATGTCAGACGATTTCCAACCACATCAGACAATAAAAAAGATGTGGAGGAGCAAACTCAATTAGTTTTGACTCCTGATTTATTGGATCTCCCTGAAGAAGGTGAATCACTGATTTGCAATATTTCCAACTATGTAC
Source organism: Protopterus annectens (assembly GCF_019279795.1). NCBI lineage: Eukaryota > Metazoa > Chordata > Ceratodontiformes > Protopteridae > Protopterus > Protopterus annectens. The sequence goes on from NC_056740.1 coordinate 155,592,514, forward strand.
TATCTCCATATGAGATTAGTCTTTTGAATAAAGGTTTGAACTTTATTCCAAGTTGTCGCAGCAATTACACAGATACTATTATTGATATTAGAATGTTTTGCCGCAATTTGATGCTTAAATTAATATATAATGGCAATGATGTGAATACTAACGAAGATATAGGTGTTATTGATAGACCTATGAAATTTAAGCGTTTGAGTAATTTTGTTCCCCAACTCCATCCATTAGTTGAAGCCTATATGAAGTTGACGGAAGATGACTTATATGATTATTTTAACAATGGTAATAGTTCTAGGAAGAGAGGTAATTTGACTAAATCTGAAAGGGAGAGTCTTAAACATCTGCAGAGTATGCATTCTTTAGTAATACGACCAGCAGATAAAGGTGGTCAAGTTGTCTTGATGGACAGTGAGTATTATTTGAACGCAATGAATACCCTTTTATCTGATGTTTTCTATAAGTGTGTGGGTGAGCAAACAGTTAATGACACTATCTCATATGTATCTAATACTCTGTTAGATATGTTTAAAGGGAATATTATAGATCAAGAGCTTTATGATTATTTACTGATTAGAACCCCATTGGTACCTATTATTCAGGGGCTCCCTAAAATACATAAAAGCAGGAATGACCCACCTATGAGACCCATTGTTGCGGGGCAAGGTTGGGTAACCGAACATTTATCGTTTTATGTAGAGAAACATCTATGCCCTGTGTTGAATGAAGCTCCAACAGTACTTAGGGACTCCAAACAATTCCTTCTGGATTTATATGGATGTCTGGGTCACTCATGTGATATAGATGACTTAGTGTTTGCTACATTTGATATTCAATCCCTTTTCACTGTATTACCAAATGAAATAGGTATTGTTTATATTACGGACTATCTTATAGATCATAGTAATTATTCGAGAATACAGGTTGATCTGATTGCCAGCTTCCTAGAACTTATTTTAGAGAATAATATTTTTACATTTAAGGATAGGTTTTTTCAACAACAAGGAGGTGTGGCCATGGGAACCCCATGCGCCAATAGCTATGCAAATATGTTTTTGGTGCATTGGGAGCATGATGTCCTTTTTAAAATCCATGAGTTTGAAGAGAAGGTAATCTTCTATCGACGTTTTGTCGATGACGTTTTTATCTTATGGAAGGGTAGTGTAGATGAACTACACCTCTTCCTTGATAAGATCAACCATTTGACCACCTATTTGAGGTTCACTATGGAGTATTCCCTACATAAGATAAAATTTCTGGATTTGTATGTAGAGAAACTTGGAAATGGCCTTATTAATACTGGTGTGTTTCGTAAGGAGTGCCATCACAATACCCTTTTATTACGTACCAGTATGCACCCCGGGTACATCTTTAATAATATAATTAAGGGGCAGGCAATGAGAACTTCGAGATTGAATGCCACCGAATTAGGTTTTAATAAAGAGGTGGCAGACTTGAAGCTTAGATTGCTAACACGTGGATATGATTCTCGTAAGATTGATGACAACCTTATGAATATTAGAGAACTTAGGTCGGGGTGGGCAGCACCCTATTTTGGACCTACTGTGACTCCTGATGTAAGTAGTTCTATTGACCGACAAGTCAATGTTAAGATCTCTCTACCATACACCACTGATTATTCAGCTATTAGAGATATTCTATCTAAGCACTGGTCTATCCTCTGTACAGATGAGAGTATCCAGAGGGTGGTTGGGTCCAAACCTAAGTTTCTTTTTAAGAACAGACTTAATCTGAGAAGGATGCTCTGCTATCCTAGGTCCTCTATAGCTACTAAGGCTATTAGCTCCACTAAGCCATGTGGAGCATGTAACCACTGTAATTTAATAGATACTGATACACAGTTCCTACATCCTGATTTAGGTACTACCTTCTATACTACTGTGAAAGCTAATTGTAATACCACTAATCTGGTCTACCTTGCAGTGTGTCAAGTATGTAGAGCTTTTTATGTTGGGAAGACGAACCGGAGACTTAGGGACAGGATACATGAACATCAATACCACATAAGGAAAGGCTCTACTTTTAATGCCTTAGCCAAGCATGCTCTATCATGTGGTAATGATCACGTTTTTGGTTTCAGAGTCCTTGAGTTGATTTATCCGAGTATTAGACGAGGTGACATTACTAACCACACTGAAGATAGGGAGAGTAGATGGATCATTAGGTTAAGAGCTGATAGGGGTGTCGGCTTGAATGAGAGAGCCTCAATCAAGCCGACTTTAAAGAAACGTAGGAATATTCATTTTTAGCATATTAATTTCTGTATAATTTTTGTATAATTTTTGTATAATTTTTGTATATGTTATATTATATCATAGTCTATGTTGATATAATAATATTATTTATGTGTTTTGGTTTGAATTGTTTAGATTTTGTGAGTACAAGGCTCATTGCATTTTAGTGTATTTTATTTTTATTTTATCTAAGTGAGGACTCTATTTAATATGTATAGCATATTCAATATTTAATATATATATATTCTTAATATGTTCGAGGTATTTATATTCAATATTTCCAATGTCTTGTACATTTATATCTAATTTTAGTAGTGGTATATATACACATATATATATTATTATGCTTTTATACAAAATTAATGTCCTTTTTAGTGTACTTCATGGTGAATACTGAGTTTAATTGATTAATTAGACTACACTATTTATTCAATTAACTAATATGCTTTATAAATGTTTCTGTGTACTCTGGTCATTGTGATCTGAAGAAGCTCTAAGGGAGTGAAAGCGCTTATCTGACCTGCAGTGTGTTATTTTTTATATTAAATATTTTGTTTTCCACTTCGCTCACGCCTAATTATTTTTGTTATACTTTTGCATTTATTATTTTTTGGCTTGAGCGTTTATCCAGATACTGGTTGGACTATTTGTTTTTACTTCTTTTATTACATTTTAGAACTTGTTTCCATCCTTCTGATCCAAGTATAAGATAGTTTCATGATCAATGGACCTTTTTACAATAATTCAATTTTATGGTCATCTTTTGAAATATTTATGCCACACTGCTCATATCTACTATTACAAACATTCATCTAGAGATCAAATTTACTGAGGGGACCTTTTGTTTCTTCTGCATTCAACTTCACAATAAATGAAATGCAAGCCTACTCTAAATTAAAAGAAAAGCAGCAACCAGCAATTATAGTAATTTATGGCATGGCTGCACAACAATGGAACCTTAAAAACTGTTCTATTCAGAAGTAAAAATGTTTAAAATGACAACACAAAATCCAGTAATATACCAATAACAGGAATTTGTGAAGTGCTAAAACTATTTAATCAAATTTATATGCACAGCCACTGTTGAAAATAATTACTGAAACTTCTTGCAGCTACCTTGTGACTGACAGTGTCAATTTCACGTTGTTACTCCATAAGAATAATGCTGAGCTATGGTACAGGATCACATGGCAAGTCTTGGCTTCTGTGGATATTTGATCCTGGGTACATCATTACTGAAATGATTACCAAAATGAACATTTTCAAAAAACAGACATGATAAATGCATAGTGAAAGCCTGCAGCTGCCACTGCCTGCAAAAGCTTCTCAGAAATAAGGAATAAATAATAAAGCCTCAGCTGGTTCTAATCCATTAAATCGCTATTGCAGTATCCTCATTCATCCTTTATTTTCCTTTGTTATCACTCCTGATCTGCATTCAGATTTCTGTATTTGCTACCTCACTGCTCCCATATGCAGTATGTTGCATATAAGTAAGACTGCATTCCTTGGAATACTTCTCTTCCTTCTCAATATTCTCTTGTTGTGTAAAAGCAGACTGTATAACCCCTTTCTTTGGAGTGGTGGATAACCCCTGTATAATCTAAATCATTTTTTACCTTTCCACGCATTACCACACTTCCACTTTAATTTTATGCTGCCTGCTTAATCCATGATTATTTGAAAGCCCCCACTCTAATAAACGGGCACAGGAAAGCAGTATACTTTTGTTACCCCCCCTCATGGTTATTTCTACCTCAGTTCCATTAGGATTGCAAACAGTCCTATAAATTATGCTGCATGTGTGTGAAATTGTTGTATCAGCACTATCTCAGACACCATGGCACCCTATTATCTGTGTCAGAGTTAATGCTATATGACACTTCAATAGCACCCTTTTGTGCTTAGCCTAAATGTCCCAGTGTACAGGAACAAGCAGATGCCATTTGTGTTATGCTTCTGTTGTTATCCAACCAAATAGTGGCTGAATTCTACCCTTTGTCACTTCTGCTGAACACCTCTCCATTGTATTAAATGTACTTCAGCTACAGTGAACACACTGTAGTCTTCTTTCGGCTTTTCCCGGTTAGGGGTCGCCACAGCGGAACTCCGGTCCGCTAATGATTGGTAGTTGATTTTTACATGCTGAGTTACCAGTCCTGACGCACAACCTTCAACGAAGGTACGCCCATTCATGCATGTCTCCACGCAGAAGATGCTCTAGCTGAGAATCGAACCAGACAGCATCTTACTGTGAGGCGACAACGCTACCGCAGCACCACCACTGCGGGTCTACAGTGAACACACTGCTTTCTAAAAATGGCAGTAGAACCACCGACTCTGTGCATAAGGCAACCTAACCAAAAGACTTGCATTAAATAACTTTCCTTGACCTAATAACTCTTTAAAATGTTTGCTTGTCACAGTCAGCTGCATTTTATTCCCTTCCAATCAGCCATGCAGTTTTCTGCAGAAGGTCATGAGTATATAGGTATATATACTACAAGGTACATGCAATTAACTGAACTAGAAATCTGAATGTATATGTATACATTTCTAAAAGCCTATTTATAAAGTATCTAGATACAAATTGATTTAAATTTGCTTGTTTGCACCAGAACAATGTATTGGTTGGTTTTAATCATGTGTCTCAAGAGGATATTTAAACTAAGAGCTGTTTTTAAAATTTATTAGACATCTGAATAAGTGGGGTTACCCACGAAAGCACTTGTGTCAAATAAAGATTTTTTATACTGGATTCTACAGCCGTCTCCAAGTCCTGGTGTTTTGCATTTTTTTTCTTTTCTATAAAGATGGATAAACCGGAAAGCAAAATAGACAACATTTATGAGGAATGTAAAAAACAGGTAGCAGTGCCAAGTGAAGCTCTTAAACAACAGTCTTCACGAATTTCAAATACAGAAGAGGCAATGACTGATCTAGATGGAAGAATGATTGAGAGTGAAAATAATACTGAATTTTTCCTTAAACAAAATAACTTATTTTGGAAAAAAATAGAAGATCTAAGAAACAGATCCAGAAGGAACAACATTAGTGTTTGTGGCATCCCAGAGAAAGAGGAAAGAGACAGTATGATTTAATTTCTAAATACCTGTCTGCCTAAGACATTGAACCTTCCTGAACCTCTTTCCTTTGGGATCAAGAGGACACACATATCACTTTCTAATACATCAATAAGGAAAAATCCATCTACACCAAGGTCAGTGATAGATTATTTTTCAACTAAGATAAAGATCTTGTTTAAAAACAGCATGGACTAATTATCCAGTTAAAATAAAAGAAAACATTATAAGATTTCACAATGATTATTCAACTTCAGTTATGTCAGAAAATAAAGCATATGTACCTCTTATACAGGACTTAAAGAAAATTAATATTGAAGCACAAATTTTGTTTCCAGCGAAACTAAAGATTCATATTATAGAAAGACAGAGGACTTTTACACTTTGGAAAATGATTTGGAGTTTATACAGTGGGATAAATTTCTAGAAAAAAAAAAACAAATGAAATGGACTGGAGTTTGTCTACATCTCTCAAAAGAAATGCAATAAGGAATGGATGACCAGTTAAAGATAAAAACAGTAAAAACTGAAAGATAAATTAAAAATTACTTCATTCCCATTGTAATATTGATACTGTAACACAAAAGATTATATGCATAGTAAGGATCAGATAATAATACCACCTTATATAAGGTAAATCCATCTTTTAGGTTACATATTTAAGTGACGCTAATTAATTCCAAATAGAGCTTAATCAGTCATAACAAACATATTCTTAAATGTAAAATATCAATATGATAAAACCTGGGTAAAGAAACAAGCATTTTAACCTCTTAATATGGTTTGAGAATCTGAACTAAATCCAAGGCACCCACTGTGATCAACAAAAAATAAGTATATTTTAAGCGTGCATTGCACTTTTTTTGAATTGTATTTTGCTTAACTGCTGTGTCATTTTTTTGCTGCTGTTGCTGCTCTGACTGTTTTTTCTGCACTTTGAAATCCTAGTACTTCTGTATTTTATAGTATAGGCTAGATTCATATCTGCTGAATCTAGGCTGTTTGGTATTAATTGAGCACTAAAACCAGCCATCCTATATTAAGAAGGCCCTCCTGCACCCTTGTGCAGGAGTGTGTAGCCCAGGACCCATCTGAGTTGGGGATTGTTGTAATATGGCTCAGTTTTGGGCTCTCCCATTGACTAGTTTGTGTTAAAACTCTTTAACTTCACTTGCATTTAAGTACCACATTTGCGCATAACTGCACATCACACAGTGGGGTTTATCGCTGCCATGTATAGATGTAAATGCTTAGAAATATCAATTTTCCCTTGATATCTTCTAGAGGATCCTACTTAGCTCCACTGCCTCTCTGTGTGCAATGCAGTTGCACATTGCTACCCAGTGAGCAACTCAGCTGCCCATTCTGAGGCGTTGACACAGTCTTCCACAGAATAGCTGCCCTTGTTAGTCTCACAAGCAAACCCTGGTCCATATAGCCCATCCCCACTAGTCAGTACAATATATACCTGCCATAATGGACGGACAGTTTACCACCATTTCTACAGCCAACCTGATTGACCATGGGCATTCTGAGGCAATGTAGTAATTGCCTCATGCATACTGACAACCACTTGCTCTTAAAGCAAACAAATACGGTATGTGAGAGATGTAATTATACCATGAAATTAGAATCGGTCCTCTCACATAACAAACGAAACATACAACAGGTTCATATGATCATAGGAAGTTACTAGGCTATTGGCCCTGAGGCCCTTACAAGCCTAGCTAAGAATTTAGCCCATGTTACAAGTCAGCACCCTATGCCACTGTCCAACAGGGACATACGTGGAATTCCAGGGGTATATTTTCTGTTCCCCATCCAGTTATCCAGGTTGCACTTAAAAGGGTTTAATGAGGTACTCTACTTTATGTGGAAAGAGAGTCTATTTCACAAAAGGGGGAGTCTCAGGGACAGAAATCTGTCCCGCCAACAAGTCCTATGGATGTCACAGGCCAGGTTAAGGTCTCGTGGTGTGGGTTACTTTAGTGGAGTTTGACTTGCTGATTTGCAGCAGTCCCATCAGGGTGAGGTCTGAGATTGCTTTGTATGCCAGACATAGGTCACCTCTGAGGAGTCTGTAGGAGACTGAGTAGAGGGACAGGGCTTTTAGCCTATCTGTGTAGGGTAGCTGTTTGAGGACCTGGATTCTCTGTGTGAGGAATCTCTATGATCTCTACAGCTGCTGCATGTGCTTTGTGAGGTACATGCCAAAAGGGGCATTGTATTCAATAATCTTTCTTGTAACAGAAGATTACAGGGATGTTATGACCACCTTGTCCCCGGATAAGATACCCTTACTAATGAGGTGGGCCATATAGAAAGCTTTCCGTACAACGGAGGCAATATGGTGGTCAAAAGTCAGTTTGCTATCAACCTGGGTTCCTAAGTCCCTCACGACTGATTACATACTTAGTGCCTTATTATCAATGTGATAATTTGTAAAGATGTCATTCTCCCCAAAAAGGATGATGATGCATTTTTTGGCATTCAGTTTGAGGCCATGTTTCTGGGACCAGTCATTTGTTTGGGAGAGATTTTCTTGGAGGATGTCCACATCACTAGGTTGTCAGCACACACACCTTTCCTCTCACACAAGAGAAGGTCAAGACACAAACCCACATATGCAGAGGTAATCACTAACAGCCTCCCAAAAAACCAGAGACCTCCCAAGCATAAACTACATACACATACTGGTGCACAAGCAGAATCCACCACCATAACAACACACATATCAGTGTCTCAACAATTAAGGCACTAAGGCAAAACACCAAAAATCAAATGTTCTGGTTATAGGTGACTCAGTAGTAAGACACACAGATGTGCCCATCACTAGACCGAACAAGGAGAAGGTCATGGTCTGCTGCCTATTAGGTGCCAAGATCCCTCAAATCATGCACACACTCAAGTTGTTCAGCAAAGATTACAGTTATGACTCTTGTCATATTACATGCTGGTGTGAATTACTTGAGATGTATCTCTCTGGACTATATGAAGAGAGACATAACCAAACTTTCAGATTATGTGTCCCAGGCAGGTACGTCCATTGCCCTAAGCAGCATTCTACCTTTGCTAAGGATGATGCCACAATACAGATAAAAAATGGTTGATTTCAATAATTGGCTTAACTTCTGATGTCACTCCAGGGGGATCTGGTATCTGTCTGCCTGGGAAGACATGGTCGACAGTCCATGCTGCTTTGCCATAATGGCCTTCACCTATCTCCTCAAGGCTTTTGATACTGGCAAAGACACTTGCCTCCCCCATAGTGCCTTTTTTAGGCAATGTCCAAACAACAAAACTTCAGACATAAAGAAATCCACTAGAGACAAACTCAAGGTCATGCTGCTTAATGCGAGTAGCTTAACAGTAAACGGGACTCCCTGGAAGCACTCCTTGCCTTGGAAGATGCTGACATTTGTGCAGTCACAGAAGCTTTATTCAAGACTACTGAGAACACCCTAGCTGAACAAGGCTGTAATGTGTTTCACACGTTCAGACCCCAAAATGAGTATGAAAGAACCAAAGGTAGAGGTGTATCCATCTTCATTAAATCAAAACAGTGTAAGAAACTTCCCTGTGTGAATGATTTTCAGGTTCATAGGTAGATACTAGGCTATTGGCCCTAGGGCCTATACAAGCCTAGCCAAAAAGGTACCCTGGCTTTTGCCACCCATGAAAATTATTTTCCTGTGCCCCTGTCAAGCAGAACCAAAGAAGTGATCCCCGGGGTGAATTTCCTATTACCCATCCAATCATCAAGATTTTTCTTGAAGAGTGCTAATGAGGAGCTCTGTTTGACATAGATAGGTAGTCTGTTCCAGAGTATGGGAAGTCTCTGGGACAGGAATCTATCCCTCCAGCATGTTCTGTTTATTGTGGTGACAAGGTTTAGGTCCCTAGAGCGTGTAGCTCGGAGGGATTGGGATTTCTTTAAGTGGAGCATGTCCAACAGCTCTGGGTTTGACATAGCTTTGTATGTTAGGCAGAGATCGCCTCTGATAGGCGATAAGCGACGGAGTAAAGCTGGAGTTTTTTTAGCTGGTCTGTGTAAGGCATCTGTTTGAGGCCAGTAATCCTCTTTGTGAGATATTTTTGCAGCCTTTCAAGTTGTTGTACATGTCTTGTGAGGTACATACCAAAAGGGGCGTTGTATTCTATAATGGGTCTAATGAGTGATGAGTAGAGGGGAACAATGACCTCTTTTTTTTGGATGAGAAACTTTTTGTGATGAGGTGTGCCATGTAGAAGGATTTCCTGACCAATGTGGGGATGTGATTATCAAAGGAGAGACTACTGTCCACCTGTGTCCCAAGGTCTCTTATCACACTTTTGGTGTTAAGTAGACTACCGCCTATGTGGTAGTTCATGGGTACAGAGTTTTTAACAAAGAGGATGACAATGCACTTTTTGGCATTAAGCTTGAGACCATGGCTTTGACACCAGGTATCTGTCTCAGTGAGGCCCCTTTGTAGGATGTCCACATTGTTAGGAACTTTGATTATGCCTCCTAGTTTGCAGTCATCTGCGAATTTAGTTAGCCAAAGACCTTCTGTGTTAGCCTGTACTTCAGAGAAGTAGATACCAAACAGGAAAGAACCCAGGACTGAACCCTGTGGTACACCACTTGTCACTGGTCTGAAGTCTGATTTGGAGTCTGCTACTTTCACAGTGTGGGTTCTGTCAGTAAGCCAGTTGGCAACCCATCTTGTGACATAGGGATTTATACCTAGTTTAGTGAGTTCATCTATAATTCCAGAGTCTCTAGTTAATCGCTGTATATTAATCAGATCAGACAAAAGTAGTAGAAGTAGCGAACTTGAACTTGGCTTAAGTAAAAAACAAATAAATAAATAATATATAATTGTACAGAATTACTAAGTATTCAAAAATAACCCAAGCAAGGCAGACAGTCTGTTTCTAGTCGAAAATCCTTTATTAAGTACACAGACAAGCTATCCAAGTAAAACAAAAATAGAGTATCAGTTTCCTCACAAGCTTTCTAAATATATATATATATATATATATATATATATATATATATATATATATTTATACTTTTTATCAGGCAAGGGAGTGGTTTATTGTGCTGTAAAACAAAGTGTTATTGGTACACATGTTAAATTCACATCCCTTCCCCCATTGGTGTGACATTTGAGCTGGTTCTGCCCTACTTAGTAGCTGTCATAATAATATAACCCTTATGTACTTTAAATAAAATTTATAATGATGTGCTACCTCTCATTTAACCAGATTATTAAGTAGATTATTAAGTCTGTGATTTTATCCAAGACAATATACTACATGGCTGGAAATATATCAACCTTAGTCCATTTGGCAATCAAAAAATATATATATATATAAATATATACATACACACTTTGCATGTAAAAAGTAAAATGTAAAAATCATATTTTATTTTCATAACCTATTGTTAACAAAGATCGCTTTCATCCTTCTAGGCTTCTTTAGGTCTGTGAACAAGAACCCTAAAAACTATCTACAAAAATGTATATAATTGTATAATTAGTATAGTTATTACACATCATTTTGAATAAAGTGGAAAAAAGAGAGCCAGAAAAAGAAAAAAATAATAAGAAAAAATGTATGATGATGGAAACAAAATATACACTTAAATTACAACAGATTTTAAATGGTATTTAAAACCAACTGGTAGAATAAAATAAAATAAAATTAGTCATGTAAACAATGTGGCAATTTTCTAAGTTCCAGTGCACTTTTAATTGAACAGTAGTAGTTTAGTCCAGGCTTCCTAAAAGAGTTCAGCTTTAATTGCCACGAGTTCATGTTTCTCCAGAAAATTCGGGATGTCTCCTTCAAGATCACCCATGTCTATGCGATCCAGGATCTGGAACTTAAAACCTGTGTGTCTTTTATAAAGAGAAAGGTGTTTGGTTACTGCATTATTTTTGCATCCAGAGCGGATTTCTGACAGATGACATGAAATCCTACGATTGAGTTTATTTACAGTATTGCCCACATAGAATGCATCACATTCATTGCACTGTGCCCTGTAAATTACTTTTGTAGTGTTACAGTCACCCCCTGCACTGATTTTAATGATCTTCTTTAAATAAGGGCAATAAAAACTATCACTTTGTTGTATAAATATACAAAATGTACATTAAATTTAAATTAGTTTCACATCTTTTAGTGTTTCTCTCATATGGTCTAGGTTTAAATTCAACAAAACTTCTAATGTTCCTGGCCTTCCTATAAACAAAGGATGGGGCTTCACCTAAGATGTTAATCAGAAAAGGGTTTCCTCTGACAATGTCCCAGTTTTCTTCAATAACATTTTTGATACTGTGGTAATCTAAAGTGTATGTCAGGATGCAGCTAATTTTGCATTTGTTATTCTCTGTTGAATTTTTTTAACATTCTCTTACTGGGGAGGTTGAGTTGAGTGAAGGTGCTTCAGTCCTTTCCAGTTCTGAATGGGTTCCATGATTTTTTTTTAACATCTGACTTCCATAGCCTCTCACTAGAAAATCATTTTCTAAATTGTTCAGGTTTCTCAAAAATGGTTCCATCTCTGTGGTAATTCTAGCTAATCTATAGCCTTGGGACTTCACTACATTATACTTGGTTTTGTAGGATGTAGAATTTTACTGTGGAGTAATAAGTTAACCCTCGTTGGTTTTCTGAATAGATCAGTGGTGATTCTGTTATTGTTGGTGTCCTTGGAAATCTGCATATCTAAGAAAGTGGTTGAAGTATAGCTATGGGAAGAGGTAAACTTCAGGAAGGGAGTTGTTTGATTGAGGTAAGTGATAAAATCTCCAAGCTGCAAGGTGTCACCTTCCCACACAATAAAGATGTCATCAATAAAACTTAAATAGCATGTGATATGCTGCATGTAGTCTGTGTTGTTTAACATAAAGTCCCCCTCCCACTTGCCCAGGGCTATGTTAGCTATGCTGGGAGCCATGGCAGCCCCCATTGCTATACCAGTTTTTTGTTTGTAGTGTTTGCCATTGAAAGTAAAGAAATTGAAGTCCAGTACAAGAGTAATAAGCTTGCTTAACTTTTGCAGTTGTGCCTGTGTACCTTGATTATGTTTCTTAAAAGACTCCATAGCTGCTGCTATACAGTAATTGTGAGGGAGCACTGTGTACAAGGATTCCACATTAATAATTAATAAAATACTGTCAGCTTCCACTGTAATTTTTTTTATTTTCCTCAAAAAGACCATTGAATCATTTATGTATGACTTATTCTTTTCTGCTAAAGGTTTCAGCAAATAATCAAGGCAAGTGGCTGTGGCTTCAGTAAGGGAACCTCCACTTGCTACCACCGGTCTATAAGGTAAGTCTTCTCTGTTTTGTGTGGCTTTGGTATTCCAGAAAAGTAAGGTAAACGTGGGCATGGGCTCCATAAATAATTATAAAAATTTTCAGTAATAAGTTTTTTTTCTCATAATGTGATAATATTAGTGTTCCATAAATCATAGGCTCTTTTTATGTCATCCATGGTAAATAACTCATAAAATCTGTTATCCTCCAGCATGTTCTCTATCTTTTGGTTGTAGCTAGTGGTATCAGTCATAAGTATACCTCGTCCCTTGTCTGCCTTCATTACACGCCTGGATTTATCATTGCCTAGCTCAAGCAATGCTTTTCTTTCTCCCTGTGTAAAGTTATAAAGTTTTTTCTTAGGACGTTTTTTAAGGAGTTTCCTGGTATCCATCTCACATTTCACTTTGAAAGCAGCTAACATTTGATGTAGTGGTGGACAACAGCTTCTAGGCCTTTTTATATTTTCATCAATAGGCTTATTTTCAGTGTCATTACTTTTGCCATGAAACTGCACCCTTAAGTTTAGCTTCCTCACAAACATTTTAAGGTCTATCAGTACTTGAGCAACCTCAATCCTGTAGCTTGGTAGAAAAGTAATTCCTTTGGACAACACAATTTTTTCATCTTCAGTCAGTGCTTTAACAGAGTGGTTCCAGACAAGTGGAGCACCTGTTATTGTGGCACCTGTTGTTGTTGTTGTTATTGTACCTGTTATTGTGGCTGGTTCCTCTATCTGAGCCTGGGACCTGGGTTGTAGTTGTGGTTCCAGTCAGGATTGCCGAGGTATTCTATATCTCTCACTGTTTGGTTCTCCTGTCTCCCTGGGGGTTCATAGATAGTATGAGACCTCTGGAATTCCTCTTCTGCTTTCTGGAATCTCAGTGGGTTGTAGTAGTATTCTTTGCTGTGGCTGTGGTAGGGGGGGAACCTTTTAAGAGGGACAAACTCTAGGACTCTGGTGATGGTCATTGTTCTTATTTTGGTACTGGTGCTGGCTTTGGTATTGGTGTGGTGGTTGATGTCTGTGCTGTTGATATTGGTCTTCCTGAAGAAACAGGTCTCTGTAAAGGTGCTGCTGCTCCTGGTAGCTGGATTGTCTGTGGTCCCGGTTGTCCTGGTAGTCCTGTAATTTGTCCTGTAGAACTCTGTCGGTTCTGGTTGCCTCTGTGCCTTATGTTCCTGTCCTGATCCTTCTGTGATGTCAAAGGCTTCTGCGGAGTGTTAATAGCCGGAGAGGATTGGGATGGTGGAGAATGAGATGTTGGGGGGCAGCCTCCTGGTGGTCCTGTATTGTGCCCCTGTCTGGTTTTGTGTGAGGATCTCCCCTGGGAAAATCCTGTTGAGGTCTGCTGGCACAGTTATAATTTCCCTATATCCCCTGTTATAACTAAAACCTTGTCTGTTGTTGGTTCTCCTGTTGTTGTTGTTGTTATTATTATTGTACCTCCTAGTAAGTCTTCCAGGATCATCTTTGTCCACTTGATCTCATTTAATTTTACTAATCTTTCTTTCTTTAATGGACTGCTCATATCCTTTCACTCTTTCTTTAAGCAGCTCAAATTTAGCATCTAGGTCATTGTGGTTCTCATTTTCCAATGTTGTTTTTAAAGATGTGATGTCAACCTTTGTAGCTTCCTGCACACTAAGGTTGTTCTACCCTAGCAGACAAATACGTTTGTAGCTGGCATCCTCTAAAATATCTTCCCATTCCTTAGAAAGTGAATCATCCATACTTTTCCACATTGGTCTTTTGTTCAGTCTAAGTCCCCCTGGGTAGTCTCTTCTTAGCTATACTTTGTTGCAAATAAATGTGTTCCCAGTAGAGACCCTGCATGAGCTTCAGTTGCTTTTCTAGTTTAGAAAAAGTCTCTGAATTCATATTTTCTGGGCCCATTCTTCCCTGTCCATTTTCTGTATCCATTTGTATCTGATCTGCTTCTGTATCATTCCAGATAGATATAGTTAGTAAATCTTTTAGCCTGTCATTATCCATGTTTTAAAATGCTAGAATTCTACACCACTTCAGGGTTCCTTTGACGGAACAAAACCTTGGTCTCAGAGACCAAAGTACCAAAAAAAAAAAAAAAAAAACAGTAACTGTGGTATCCCTGAAGTCTCAAAACAACCCACTACAGTGTAGTGGGTCCAAAAACAAAACAGTGTAAGAAACTTCTCTGTGTGGAAGATTTTCAGTCCATATATCTATAGTTAATCACTGTATATTAATCAGATCAGACAAAAGAAGTAGAAGTAGCGAACTTAAATTCAAGTAAAAAAAAAAAATAATAATAATAATAAAAAATATATAATTGTACAGAATTATAAGTATTCGAAAATAATCCAAGCAAGGCAGGCAGTCTGTTTCCAGTCAAAAATCCTTTATTAAGTACACAGACAAGCGATCCAAGTCAAACAAAAATAGAGTAATAGTTTCCTCACAAGCTTTCTAAATATATATATATATATATATATATATATATATAAACTTTTTATCAGGCAAGGGAGTGATTTATTGTGCTGTAAAACAAAGTGTTATTGGTACACATGTTAAATTCACATCCCTTCCCCCATCAGTAAGGTCTAGCAGCTATTGTCCAGCACTACATCAAACATTTGCTGCTTTCGAAGTGAAATGTGAGATGGATGTCAGGAAACACCTTAAAAAACCTCCTAAGAAAAAAACTTTATAACTTAACACAGGGAGAAAGAAAAGCATTGCTTGAGCTAGGCAATGATAAATCCAGGCGTGTAATGAAGGCAGACAAGGAAGGAGGTATACTTGTGACTGTACCACCAAGTCCCATTGATGTCATAGACCAGGTTGAGGTCGCGTGCGTGTGGGTTACTTGAGTGGAGCTTGACTTGTGGATATGCAGCATTCCCATCAAGGCGGGGAAAAAAGATTGCTTTGTATGCCAGACAGAGGTCACCTCTGAGGAGTCTGTATGAGACTGAGTAGAGGTACAGATCTTTTAGCCTATCTATGTAGGGTAGATGTTTGAGGCCCTGGATTCTTCTTGGTGAGGAACTTCTGTGGTCTCTCAAGCTGCTGCATGTGCTTTGTGAGGTACATGCTGAAAGGGGCGTTGTACTCAATAATGGGTCTTATAAGGGAAGACTACATGGATGTTATGACCTCCTTACCCCTGGATGTTACCCTTACAAATAAGGTGGGCCATGTAGAAAGCTTTCTGTACAACGGAGGCAATAGGGTGGTCAAAAGTTAGTTTGTTACTAACCTGGGTGCCCAAGTCCCTCACGACTGATTGCAAGCTTAGGACCTTGTTATTAATGTGATAATTTGTGGGGATATCACTCTCCCCAAAGGGGATGATGATGCATTTTTTGGCATTCAGTTTGAGGCCATGTTTTTGGCACTAGTCATTTGTTTGGGTGAGACCCTCTTGGAGGATGTCCACATCACTAGTGAAATTGATTACAGTACCCAGCTTGCATTCATCTACAAACCTGGTCAGCCATAGCCCACTGGTTTTGGCCTGTACCTTAGAAAAGTATATCCCAAACAACAGAGGCCCCAAGACTGATCCCTGCGGTACACCACTAGTTAGGGGTCTACTGCTTGAGGTGGCTTCCCCTATTTTGACTAGGTGGGTTCCGTCAGTGAGCCAGTTTGCTACCCATCTGGTAACATACAGATTGATGCCTAGTAAAGATCAAACCTGACACCCCCACAGAAGTAAAAAAAACTGAAAATTTTCTCCAAAGCAAACTGTTGCCTACTAAGCAATGGTATAAAAAGTTTCAAAATCCCTGCCAGCATAGACAACAATGACTCCTATGCAGAGGAGTACACAATTACCCTATATAACCACTTAAACAAATGCATTGACTCAGCTATACCTAACAGGAACAAAACCAGGTCTTACCATAAAAGCAAGTCACCCTGGTGGACTGTAAGTATAAATAAGTTATACAACAAAAGAAAGAAACTGATATCTAAAAACTGGGGGGAACTAACTCAACAGAGGAAGAATACCCTCCACAGTTTAAACAAGCAAATCAGATATCTTTTTACTTCCTCTAAGGCTAACTACGAGTCTAAATTAGCATCCCTAGCTGAAGACAATCATAAGGCATTCTTTATCTATGCCCAAAACCTAAGAGGGAATCACCAGCTGGGGCCGAACTTTTAGTGGACAGTACCACTCACACTGAACCTGGGGAAATTGACAACCTGCTGGCTGATAGATTTCTCAATAACTTCACCCCCCAGTCCTCATCTGACATACCCTAAAGCATTTCTGACACCAGTCCTCTACTGAGTAGCTCCAAAGGACAGGTCATACAAGCACTCTCTAAGGTCAAAAACACAGCCTCTGTGGGACCGGATAGCATCCCAGGCTGCTTACTAACCAATCTAAAACAAGACCTAGCAGAGCCACTTGGCACTCTCTTTAACCATAGCCTGAGAACTGGATTTGTCCTGGATAAAGTAGAGAATAGCAACAGTAATCCCCTTGCACAAGGGGGTTTATCAACTGACCCTGGGAACTATCAACCCATAAGCTTAACCAGCCATATCTGCAAGGCCATGGAAAGAATCATCATGGACCTTATCCACAAGGACATAGGTGACCATCAAACTCTTGACCGAACCCAGTTTGGCTTTGTCAAGGGTAAATCTTGCTTATTAAACCTGGTAGACTTCTTTGAGAATGTCACCAAAGCCCTGCATGAGGGCAAAACAGTACATACTGCCTATCTTGATGTAACCAAGGCTTTTGACACAATCCTCCATTCAGGTAGTATAGAGATACTCTCCCAGCCCAGGAATAATATATTACTAGATGGGTAGCCAACTGGCTCATGATAGAATGCACACTGTCAAAGTTGGGAAGTCCACCTCCACCAGTAGATCTGTTACCAATGGAGTACTGCAAGGATCTGTGCTGGGCCATCTACTGTTGGAACCTATTTTTCTGAAGTTCAGGTGAAGATAGATGGCATGTAGCTTACCAAGTTTACAGATGACTATAAACTAGGTGCAATTGTAGAGTCCTCCAGTGATGTTAACATATTACAGAAAGGGCTGATGCAGACAACTGATAGGTGCCAAACTCACAGACTAAAACTTATAGCAAAAAATGCCTCATTTTCCCCTTTGGCAAAGAAGTAGCCCCTGCTAATTATAATATAGATAGCACCCCTCTCAGCTCAGACTCAGTGGTGTGAGATTTGGGAATACAGGTTGATAGCAATCGAAACTTCGATCACCATGTGAAAAAAATAAAACTCCTCTTATTCACTTCAAAACCACCAAGCATAAACTTTAAAATCTTTTCTAAAAATGGAACTGAAATTGAAATAGTTAAAACTGCCAAACTACTAGGTATGACAATAGATGACAAACTCACTTTTGAGCCACATATTCATAACACTATAAAAAAAGTACACTTTAAATTAGGCAAACTAGAGTGTTGATGGAGAAGTACAGAGAAGGTCAGAAGGAGCTGCATTGTGTTTTTGTAGACTTAGAGAAAGCATATGACAGGGTGCCTAGAGAGGAGTTGTGGTATTGGATGAGGAAGTTGAGAGTGTTAGAGAAGTATGTAAGAGTGGTACAGGATATGTATGAGGGTAGTGTGACAGCGGTGAGATCTGCGGTGGAAGTGATGGATATGTTTAAGGTGGAGGTGGGATTACATCAAGGATCAGCTCTGAGCCCTTTCTTATTTGCAATGGTGATGGACAGGTTGACAGACAAGATCAGACAGGACTCCCCGTGGACTATGATGTTTGCAGATGACATTGTGATCTGTAGTGAGAATAGGGAGCAGGTGGAGGAGACCCTGGAGATGTGGAGATATGCTCTAGAGAGAAGAGGAATGAAGGTCAGCAGGACTAAGATAGAATATATGTGTGTGAATGAGAGGGAGGATAGAGAAATGGTGAGGATGCAGGGAGTAGAGGTGCAGAAGGTGGATGAGTTTAAATACTTGGGATCAATAGTTCAGAGTAATGGTGAGTGTGAAAGAGAGGTGAAGAAGAGAGTACAGGCAGGATGGAATGGGTGGAGAAGAGTGTCAGGAGAGATTTGTGACAGACGAAAACCAGTAAGAGTGAAAGGGAAGGTCTACAAGAGGGTAGTGAGACCAGCTATGTTATATGGGTTGGAGACGGTGGCCTTGAGAAAAAGGCAGGAGTTTGAGCTGGATGTGGCAGAGTTAAAGATGTTAAGATTTGCACTGGGTGTGACGAGGGTGGACAGGATTAGGAATAAGTATATTAGAGGGTCATCCCAGGTTGGAAGGTTTGGAGACAAAGCCATAGAGGCAAGATTACATGGGTTTGGACATGTGCTGAGGTGGGATGCTGAGTATATTGGGTAAAAGATGCTAAGGATGAAGCTACCAGGTAACATTAAAAGAGGAAGGCCTAAGATAAGGTTTATGGATGTGGTGAGAGAGGACATGCAGGTGCTTGGTGTGACAGAGCACGATGCAGAGGACAGGAAGAAATAGAAACAGATGATCTGCTATGGCGACCCCTAATGGGAACAGCCAAAAGAAGATAATGATATAGACACAAACTATACCTTTGTAAACATAGCAAAGCAAAACTAGCAAGTCCCCTGCTCCTCCCTTCCCTGCTAAATGGAAGTGCTATCTTTACTAACCTGCTTTCATCACTTAGTAATAAACTGCAATATTGTTATTATAAAATAGCCAAATTTGCCTCAGGAAAACCCAACCGCATACACCACTGTGAACCAATTGCAGAACTCAAGTGGCTTGAGTTCTCCAGCAATCTTTTCTATACCCAACTAACACTAGCTCATAAACTAATTTTCAAACCACACCCCTGCCCAGCACTCCATTCAGTCCTGCAGACTTACACTCCTACTCAGTCACTCAGATCATCTCATAAACAACTAATAAAGGTTACAAAATCTAACAAAAGAGCTGGACAATGTCTATACTCCTGTAATATAGCCAAACTTTGGAACACATTACCCTCCCATATAACTCTAATGGAATCTTCAAAAATCTTTAAATCAGCACTCAAGTTATATTACCAAAAAACCTGTCCTGTCCCTGTACAACAATCAGACCTCCATAGCTTCCCTGCCTTGTGCTAATCTTACGCTATGTGTCATTTCACAATTATGTACTTCTGCCCTCTACTGCTTGACTTTCTAAAAAACACATACCTAGTTTCTTCAGCTAAACTTTGACATAATCATTAATATGCAATACCATGATTAAATCTTCCTCACTATACTAAACTGTATATGACACATACACATACACAATCACAACTAAGACTCAGCCTCAGTTGGGCCATGGCCTAACCTCTGACTGACTTATTGTAGACTGTAATCTTGTTTTTTTTCTTCTCTGTTTCCTTTCTTTCTACTCTCTTTCTTGCTTCAAAATATACTGAGAATTTTTTTCTGTATATGGAATTATAAATATTTTCATTTTTAATGTTTAATGTATTACCACAATGGCATATTTCTTTTAAATGTGCAAATGTTTTTAATGTCTTAATGTTCTAAATTTTTAAATGCATTACTGTGGAGCTTTTCTCCTCGGGCCTCCACTGAAAATGGGTCAATGGCCCAGTGGACTTTCCCGGTCAACAAATGTCAATCAATCAGTCAATCAATCAATCAATCAATAAATAAATAATGTGTCCTTAGTGGTAAGAAAAGCTTTCTACATTGTGAATCTCATAAATAAGGGCATCACATCCAAGACCAGGGAGGTTATAGCTCCACTGTACTCGACCATTATCAGACCACTAATTGAGTCCAATGCTCCTTTCTGTATGTACCTCACCAAACACCTACAGCAAGTGTAGAGACCATAGAGGTTTCTTACCAAGAGAATCCAGGGCCTCCAAAACATGCCATACATGGAAAGACTGAAAGCCCTGTCGCTGTACTCTGTATCATACAGGCTGCTGAGAGGTGACCTGTGCCTGGCCTAAGCTGAGCATCCAAGTGCTCCGGATTATGCGGAATGCTCCGCATTTAATGAAGAGTGAAGCCACTGTTCAACTGTTCTGCATTGAATAGCTGTGGCTCTGCTACAAAGCTTTTGATTGGTTTGTGTACCGCAATTACTGCCAATCGGCATTGCTGTATATAAACCAATGCATAGCTCTACTACCCTTCTGCGTTGGCTGTGCTCCGCAGTTTTTGATTGACTCGTAGACCGCATTTATGGACAGTCGCGAATTCGGTCTATGAGCCAATCAAGTAGAGAGTCTGAGGAGGACAGGAGCCAATGAGAGCTCCCAAATACAGGCCAGTCATGTTCCTGGAAGCCTTTTTGAGCCAAAATAATGGCTTGAAAAAGGCTTCCAGGAATCAGGGATTTTACTTTTTAGGTTCGACTAGATGAAAACACTTGGTTGGAAGAAGGAAGGAAGGAGCGGCTGGCTGCAGATAGAAGACATTGGGGGAGAAGATGGAAGTCGGAAGTGGAAGTTAGCCTGCCTGCCAGGAGAGGCGACTCGGCGAGAGGAGTCTCTTTGCTGTGTCAGAACAGAAGGGCTGAGGTTTTATCTTTCTGCTACGCTGCTCAACAACGGGGAGGAATATCAGCTTTGTGCCGTGGTGGAATTGGATTATTTGTGCTTGGATTGTATTGCTGAAGTGGTACCATGTGTATAGGCAGAGCAGAGGTAAGTGTTTTAGGCTTTTAGCTGTAATGGTTGAAAATATTTCCCTTTAGAAGTGGTATGCTAGCACAGATCCTGTTATTTTAGAAACTTTCTAAGTGTGTAAGTGATATTTAGTCTCAGTATTTTTGTGCTGCTTGTCCCTAGTATGTCTCTGAAGTGATAGTACTTCTGTATGCCAAGACAGGTCCTTGTTCTAGCAACTTTCTAGGTTTATAAGAACACTATTTAAAGTGTTTGTATGTTTCCGCTGCTTGTCCACTAGTACGTCTCTGAAAGTAATTGCCTTTTTTTTTTGAGAAACTGTATGCTAAGACGGGTCCTGTTCTAGCAACTTTCTAGGTTTATAAAGTTGCTGGAACAGGACCCGTCTAGTCATCCTTGTTGGTTACCTTGATGAAAAGGCAAGCAAAAATGTGATAAGGTTCCTTCATATGCCAGAATGTGTGTCAGGAACTGGACAAGCAATGTTTGATTCTTTAATGTCCACTCTGACAAAATTTAACATTCCAGTTTCCAACATTGAGGGCTTTTCTTCAGACAATGCTGCCTCAGTGATTGGAAAACAGAATTATGTGCTGTCTCGTTTAAAGGAGGTGAAGCCCACAATTATAAACATGGGGTGTCTCTGCCACTTGCAGATCTCTGCAGTAAGGGCTGCTGTAAAAGTACTACATTTACCAGTTGAAGAACTTATATCAGATGTGTACTGCCATTTCAGTTCTAGTGCACAAAGACAACAAAATCTGCAGGAATTTGCTTTGTTCAGAGATACTGACCCCCTCAAGATCATTAGGCATGCACCTACTAGATGGCTCAGTCTTGGTAAGGTTATTAACAGAACCCTGGACATGTGGCCATCTCTAAATTTGTATTTTCTGCCTGCAGAGCCAAGGTCTGCTAAGATTAATTTCTAACAACCTGCAGAGTCATGAAGTGCATATGATTTTTATGTTCCTTAAGTATGCACTGGAACCCTTATTGGAGTTCAACATACAGCTTCAGAGCAGAGAAAGTCAGCTATTGACACTGCATGCCACTGTGCATAAACTCCTGCAGAAGTACGCTGGCAGACTCCTCAGACCTGCAGCTGCTGTCAGACTAATCAAACACAGTGATGTGTCAGTGTTGACTGACAGTAGCTGTGTTCTACCAAATGGTGAACTGTGGATTGGCTATGAAATCAAGCAGTACATGAACAGCCATGAGGAGGATAATTGCCGGCACAGTCATTGAATTTAACATTTACAAAAAAGTTGCTGCAGTGCTGCAGAAAATGCTGAAAAAGGTTCCCATGCAGGATCACTTACTGAAAGATGCTACATTACTTATTAATCCAGCCAAAAAATTGGACATTTCTTCAGGACTTGTCAGAGATGTTGGCTTCTGTCTGGATGTATGTGAAATGATGTTGAGGCTGAA
Source organism: Protopterus annectens (assembly GCF_019279795.1). NCBI lineage: Eukaryota > Metazoa > Chordata > Ceratodontiformes > Protopteridae > Protopterus > Protopterus annectens. The sequence goes on from NC_056740.1 coordinate 155,615,239, forward strand.
AAACTAATCGATGAGTTCACCCAATATCAGATCGAGGACATGGGGAATCTGACAGGCCCAGTAAATGGGCCCCACTCATGTGTGTCACAGTACTGGGCACACCTTCTGAGGGACCTTTGCACTGAAGGGAAACTGCCACTCTTTAAGCAGCTGATGATGAGCCTACTTTGCTTGCGACACACTAATGAACAAGCGGAAAGAGCATTTAGTATGGTGCTGAACGTGAAAACTGAACTGCTTTGGTCTCTGAGTGTAAAAACACTGAACTCTTTGTTGGCAGTCAAAATGAATGAAGAACTGCAAGTCTGTGATATTAAGCTGCCAAACATGTTTTAGAGGCTGCCAAGAAAGCCACAGCAACATATAATAAGTCGACATCTGATGTATGATAGGATGCTGTTTAACTTGGTCTAAACTTTGTGTGAATTACAATATGTCTGTTTAGAAAATGTACTAAATGTGATTTTTATTTTTATAAAGTGCTGTTTCATTTACTTATAGTGTGGTTATGGTATTGCAGATTATCAAATAAAGGTTTTTGGATCTGAGAAGTGTGTGTTATTGAATTTTACAGTTCTACCATGCCCCATGACAATGGCACGTTTCACGCAGTGCGAAAATAGGGTGTTCTACATTTTGACCATTTGTCACACATTGTTAGGGTCTGTGTTCCACATTGGCCACTTAAGAGGTTGAGACCTATGCTGGCCTACACAGCAGCCTCATCCCCTGCCCTAATGGAATTGCTACACATCTTCAAATGAAATGGGACAAGAATAACTCACTTCGGTGATCTCAGCCTAGCCTGTGATATTAACAGAACATGTTGGACAGACAGATACATCTCCCAGCGATTACTGCTTCTCTGGAATAAGCTCCCACTCCACGTGAAGCAGAGCTCTTCAATGACCATATTCAAGTGCAATCTTGACAACTGGATGGGTAACCATAAATTCATCCTGGGGCTGGCACTTATGTCTCTCATGGAAAGCAGCAGTCGGTGCTGATCACAGAATCACTCTGCTAACTATGGTCAATAAGGGTACTGGGGTTTTTACATGGCTAGGCTTGTAAAGACCCTAGGGCCATTAGCCTAGTAACCTGATATGAACATATGAGCCTGTGTTTCTATACACAGTACTGCGAATTGAAAATGACAGCAAAAAAAAAAAAAAGAAAAGAAAGTATGCTAAGTTGCATTCTAATTCGTATAAGTGGCTGTCTTACCTACACAAATGAAAGTATTGGAATGTCGCTAAATAATTAGCACATCATTAACACCAATTAGCACATCATTAACACCAATACCAAATAAAATAAATAAATAAATAAAAGACTTAGAGAAAGCATATGACAGGGTGCCTAGAGAGGAGTTGTGGTATTGTACGAGGAAGTCGGGAGTGTCAGAGAAGTATGTAAGAGTGGTACAGGATATGTACGAGGGTAGTGTGACAGTGGTGAGGTCTGAGGTGGGAGTGACGGATGCGTTTAAGGTGGAGGTGGGATTACATCAAGGATCAGCTCCGAGACCTTTCTTATTTGCAATGGTGATGGACAGGTTGACAGACGAGATCAGACAGGAGTCCCCATGGACTATGATGTTTGCAGATGACATTGTGATCTGTAGTGAGAGTAGGGAATATGTGGAGGAGACCATGGAGAGATGGAGATATGCTATAGAGAGAAGAGGAATGAACGTCAGCAGGACTAAGAATATATGTGTGTGTGTGAATGAGAGGGAGGATAGAGGAATGGTGAAGATGCAGGGAGTAGAGGTGGCGAAGGTGGATGAGTTTAAATACTTGGGATCGATAGTTCAGAGTAATGGTGAGTGTGGAAGAGAGGTGAAGAAGAGAGTACCAGCAGGATGGACTGGGTGGAGAAGAGTGTCAGGAGTGATTTGTGACAGACGAGTACCAGTAAGAGTGAAAGGGAAAGTCTACAAGAGGGTAGTGAGACCAGCTATGTTATATGGGTTGGAGACAGTGGCATTAACAAAAAGGCAGGTGTTTGAGTTGGATGTGGCAGAGTTAAAGATGTTAAGATTTGCAATGGATGTGATGAGGGTGGACAGGATTAGAAATAAGTATATTAGGGGGTCAGTCCAGGTTGGAAGGTTTGGAGAAAAAGCCAGAGAGCCAAGATTATGTTGGTTTGAGGAGGGATGCTGAGTATATTGGGAAAAAGATGCTAAGGATAAAGCTACCAGCTAACAGGAAAAGAGGAAGGCCTAAGATAAGGTTTATGGATGTGGTGAGAGAGAGCATGCAGGTGGTTGGTGTGACACAGCAAGATGCAGAGGACAGAAAGAAATGGAAACAGATGATCCGCTGTGACGATCACTATCGGGAACAGCCAAAAGATGATGATGACTAACAGAATTCTTATCACACATTACTGGCATTCTTTCAACACAAGTTTTATTGTTAGGTCTCCTTTGAAGATTGATAGAAAGGTTCATATAAAATAACACATGAAAACCTGAGAAAACATTCACATGTGAACTGTAGGAATCATTGCTTTATCTCTATTTATGTTTAGCTACTGTCTTCTTAAAATGTTTAGTAGTTATTTACTGTTTAAAGTAACTTGCTAGGCCTTTATTTTAAAATGAAACTTAAAAATGAATACTCATGATTGTCACAAGTTTATCTATACATGTAGAGTTTCTGAAAATATTTCATCTGTATTTCTGGAAGTATTTGAATGTTTAAAGGGTTTCATGTTTTTTCTTGATTAGATGGTTTTGAAAGGTTAATATTTAAGAGTGAAGTGCTTAAATTTACTCTTGAATGCCTCAAATGTTGCTGTGCATGTAAATAAAGGTAAACAAACTATTTTCATGCCTTTAACACAAACTAACCCAAAATGGTCAAAACCATCATTTAACATACAACCACCCCGGTTCTGTCAGTAACACCTCTTTCCCTCTTAACCCTAAACCAACGTCCTATGTAAAATCTCTCCTGATTAAATTAAAACCATGCCCTCCCTCCTCTGACAGCCTCCCTCCCCTCTTTCTTAAATTAGCTACTCACTCAATAGCCTACCCTGTTTCCATCCTGATGAATAGATCCATACAATAATCCACCGTCCCAGACATATGGAAATCTTTTTACACCATTCCTTTACATAAAGGAGTTAATAGCAATGAATTATCCAACTATAGACCCATCACTATCCTCTCTCCACTATCTAAACTCCTTGAAAAATGCATACATAAACAACTACTAAACCACCTAATAGACAAATATCTTCTAATCCCTGCTCAACATGGCTTCAGACCCCACCATAGTACAACCACTGCCCTTCTGTCCTTTACTGAGACTGTCCCAGTAGCCAGAGACAAGAATCTACTTGTTTCTTGTCTCTTTCTTGACTTCTCAAAAGCTTTTGACACTGCCTCTCATTCCAAACTTCTTCATAAACTATCAGATCTCAATCCATCCTCCTCTACTATTAAATGGTTCTCTAGCTATATCATTAAAAGATAGCAGTCAATAAGATGAGAGTTCTCCTACTTCCCGTATTTACCCATTGATGCAGGGGTCCCTCAGGGCTCTATTCTTGGCCCCTACTCCTTAATATTTTTACCAACCAATTGCATACTTCCTGTACAAACAGCCACCCTTGTACAATATGCAGATGATTCCACTCATCACCTGTTCTGACAACATTTCTAACCTCCTCTCTAGCACTAAAAACAGCTTCAGGTCCATAGAAAGGCTAACTGAAGACCAACTAATACTTAACTCCAAGAAAACAAAACTTGTACTCTTTCTTCCAAAATCACTTTCTCATCACAAAACAACTTTCATCATTTCCTTTCTAGATAACACCACCATTCAAGAAGACCCAAATACAAAGCTCTTTGGCATTATCATTGATGACAAACTGAAATTTGATATCCATATACAACACTGTATCAAAAGGACAAATCAGAAACTCGGCTTAGTTTACAGACATAAAAAATACCTAGTCCCAGATTCCAAATAAACTCTACCTCAGGCTTTCCTCCTTCCTTGTCTATTTTATGTCTTTCCTGTCTTTACATGTCTGCAATCCACACTCTTAACTAAACTCCAGCACTCCTATTATAGTGTCACAAGATTTGCCAGTAACCTTCCCTACAAATCATATTACTCCCTTGCTTTAAAACAACTTCATTGGCTAGATTTCCCCCAACTCCTGCTTCTTTCACATTATCAACTAATACTCTCTACTCTCCAAGCCATGGGCCTGTCCCTCTCTCTCCTCACTTATATCCCTCTATACCCCATCCCATACCTTCTGAGACTCAAACCAGCACCTACTAGATACCAACAAACCTAATAAAAACATTGGCAAACTTCTTTATAAATACAGTATATCTGAGGCTTGGAACAAGCTTCCTCCTTACATCTGAACCATCACTAGTACAAATCTCTTTAAATTCAAACTCAAAATGTTCCTGCTAAATCCCAACAGCTGACATTGCCATGATCCTACATAATCCACTCTGCTCCTGCTAAACTCCATTACATTGCTACCAAAGCTGTCTTTCAACAACTTCCTTTTAAATCAAGAGTCTCTACTCTCCTTTTTGCTCTTCTGAGGCCAATCTACTCTTGTCCTTTTCTCTTGTGAAGCCTTTTCTCCCACATACTTATATCTGATTTTCTAACTTGGAATTTTATTTATTTATTTTTAATTTTTATTTTTTGGCTGTATAATTTTTTTTTTCTTGTAATATATATGAACACTTTTGAAATGTTTGTACAAACTGTCTTGTTTTGTATTATAACTTTGAAGGTTTTCTCCTTGAGTCTCCATTGAAAATGGGCCACTGGCTCAGTTGGACTAACCCTGTTAATAAACAACAAATAAACAATAAATTAACACAATTTTGCTTTAAAAGAAGTTATTTAGTGATACAATCACTTTTGTGAGGCTTTATAAGCTTTAAAAGATTCTATAAGTTGTTGTTCTTACCTTCCTTTTCTTAAAGTGAAAGCTGACCTTTAAACTCACCCTTTGAACAAGAAGTGAAGTATTATAATGTTAAAACAGGAAATGTAGCATGCTTTAAGTATTGACACCTATTAATTATTTTAAAAGCATTTGTATCTAGGAATTAAAGCACATTGTATTAAATCATACATAAGGAATATATCTAATTCATATAATGTAATAAAGTAAAAGTAAAAAATTAGCTTTAAAGCTAATAGCTGGTTTGTAGTTTTAATCGTTTGTTATATATTAACAAATTGCTTGTTATATAATAACAGATTGAACAGCTGCAGTATATAATAAGAAACTTCTAGTAGGACACAAATGATTATATTTTGTGGTATTTGAATTAAAAATCACATATATATTATATTTGACATATTTTATTTAAAAAAATATTTGAGGTTGGTTCAATTCCCTGTGATATAAAGCATAAACAAGATAATGTATTGTTTGCAAAAATGAAAATATGTAACAAAAGGAGGAACTTGAATAATTATTTCCTGATATGTAAGGGATGGCATATCTATTCTTCCAAACAACATAGTACATGTGGATTAAAATTATAACTGAAGTATACAGAGTTTATGTAAATAATAAATGGTATAAGATAGGTAGTATAAGCAGGAACAGAAGAAGATAGGGACAAATAGACTAGTATATAGCTAGCAGATTGTTGTATAAATAATTTTATACACAGTAAATAAAATGAATAATAATATACAACTTCTTGACCTTTATAATAACAAATGTGAAATTAACATCTGATAACCTTCTTATTGTAGTCTAAGGACCAAGAAGAGATTATAATTGAAGATGGTAACAGTGATAACTAATCTGGCTTATTTAAAGTGAAATGGGGCATAAGTAGCCTTTTCTCAATTTCTTAATAACAAATAGAAGAACTTTCTTAAAATAATTCATATCAATATAGGGAGCATGCATGCATGAAGCAGAAGCATGAGCTAAGTGTAGTTAGTATAATGGGGAGGTTGGGATGTAGTTTGTCTGATTTTATCAACAAACTAGGAATATGCTATTGCATGCTAGAATGTTTTAAGGTTATATTGTTAGATAATAATCTAATTTTTTTATGTTTTGACCATATGAATATTCTTTATCATTATTTCTGAAGTATCTAATAGTTTTTTACATAAAAGTATTTTTTTAGTAATATGCTTTCTTACAAATATCTGATTTTAAATGTTTATCTATTAATATTAATGGATTAAATAATCCAGCAAGGAGGGGAAGCCTACTTAAATAACAGTTACATAAAGCTCAAACAGTATTTTTACAAGAACCCCATTTACTCAATAAGGATGTTAATAAATTATCATTAAAGAATCATATAATTCTGGCAGGCTCTGGTTTTAGCTCTAAAAGAAGAGGCACTCTCATTCTATGCAAGAATTCCCCAGTTACACCTAATGTAATAGATACATATGTTGATAAAATCAGTATGTTAAGCATTGTTGTAATTGAATGGAATAGGAAAATATATACTTTGGCAAAGTATTGGATTCCAGAGTTAAGAGCTAAAGATGCAAAAAAATTATCCAGATACCATAGCCTATTATATGAAAGGTGAGGTCAAAATGCCTGGTAATTTTAATTATATCTTATCTGATGAGGACAACACGACTAATAAGAAACCTAGACTCACATCTTCAGCTCAACATTTATAAAATTTTGTAAATCTTATGAATTTAAAGAGTATACATCAACTAAAAACATTCACTTCAATGCACCCATTATTCTTATAGATATGGAACTCAGACAAATATTTAAAAAAAATCTTAATTCATCATAAAAGACTACCAGCATACATTGTTAAAATAAAAGGATTTAAAGAGTGGTATGTAAATGAGATCAAGTACTTTATAGAAATAAATACAAAAGGTGAAGTAAATTATATCATCCTTTGGGACTCACTAAAGGCTTACTTAAATGATAGAATTACGTGCTGGTATATGAATAAAACAAAAGAATGGGATAAAGAATTAAATACATTACAAACTAAAATAGATAAAATAAAGTTAGGCCTGAAACCAAATGACATTATTAATCAGTATGCACTAAAACATTTAAATACAAAATATGTTGAAATTCTAAATCATAAAGTATCAAACCTGGAAAAACTAAAACTTCAAATCTAGTCATTGGACCCATCAAGCTTACATAAACTTGCAATTAGGTCTAAGAAAATGAATAGACTAAATCACATTAAAGAAATTATATTACAAATAAATAACAAAGAAACCAAAACAGATATTAAGTGTATTATTGGGGGCTTTAGATTGTTCTATGAAAATATAAATAAAAATTCAAACAGCTTATTAAATGATGAGATAGCAGATACATTCTTAAAGGAAAGCACTTAAAGAATACATTAACAAATGAATAATTAAATGAAATTGATAGAGCTTTTACTTTAAAAGGATTAAAAGGTCAAATTAAAAAGTAAAATAATAATAATAATAAGGCTTCTGGTTTAGATGGTCTTATACCTGAATTATATAAACTATTGCCAGATGATACAGTCTTTATACTAGAAAAAGCTTTCAGTGAAATAAAAACTACTTTAGAGGTTCTGCCATCATGTAAATATTCCCATATTTCACCTATTCTAAATCAAGACAAAGATCCTACAAAATGTTCTTCTTATAGACTCATTTCACTCCTAAATGTTGACTATAAGATGTTCATGTCTATTTGAGATAATAGAATTAATCTAATAATACCAAAATTAATTAACAATTATCAAACAGATATAAGACTGCTTCTGCCTAACATTTTTAAGATTGTTTATGTATTTTTACTACTTACATTATTGCTTTTAAGTCAACCTGCTTGTTTCATTCATAATTTGTAATTTTAATTGAATTATTGATTAATTTATTTAATTATTAATTAATGAAGTTATAAAAGCATTTCCTGCCTTTGGCTAACAGTTTTGCTAAAGTCCTGTAGTGTGGCGGATGAAAGCGCTTAACTCAGTCTGTGATTTGTTTAATAAATTGGAGTGTTTCGCTATCCTGACTGTTCACTGGTATTTGGTCTGGTTCCATGAGGTGTTGTTGGTTTATTTGTATAGAGTTTCTTCTCAGAATTCACTTTTTACTTGATTTTGGTGCTGTTCTGGGCATTTTGGAAACCAACCTTGCCTTTATTGTGACCTGACAATGTGGTTAACTTACACCACTCATCATGGATACCAACAGTGGGATGAATGTGGACAATTGTATGCTGGCTTTACCTTCTAATGATTCGTCAGAACTTTTACTGACTAATGAAGAAGGGAACTTAACCCAGCTTATAAAACACATGTCCTCACAATATCAGCAAATGCAATCCACCTTGGAAAAACTACTGTTCCCAAGAGACTTTGCTGTTGGCAAGTCATCACACATGTTGACAAGTTCTGGTGCACAGGAAAAGCTGTTCCAGTCAGTCTGGGCTCTTCTAACTCAACACTAGTTAATAGCATTCCTTGTGGACAAGGGAGCTCAAAAAACAACAATAATACCAACTGGACTATGCGGTTTGAGCGATGGATCAGCAGGGACCTTAATATTAATCGAGAGGAGGGACCTACACGACCAACAGACATTAATTCTTGTCTGTGTACCTTTGAACTCAAAATGAATAAGGTGTGTAGTCTACAGATTGACAATGCTTATTTAACAGAAAGCATTTGAGTCCAAAGAGTACCCACAGGACTATGAATGTATAAATTTCCGAACGGCATAACTTCAGGGCAAGAAGAACTTAATGAACTGCCCTCCATGTTTGATAGACATGACATAGAACTTTTGCATTTTATTATCAAAATTAACAGTAACAAAATTAGGAATTCGTTGGATGAAATTAACATTTTAAACCACGATATTGTAGAAGATGTATATTTTATTAATTATGAAGTTAAATATAACAATATTTTTAATAGGATTGAACAGCAGGTTAAAGAAAATATTTCAAGAAAACAAGGGAAATTAAAAAGGGATGAACTGGATTATAAACACAAGGAAGCATACCCACTTCCTAAAAGTTATTATGAAAATCCCCCTTTTTATAACCAGAATAGCCAAGAGACAGAGATTAGGTCAGGTCAATATGACCCTAGATTAGAGTCTAACAATTATGACATTGAAGTTTTGGACTATGAAGGTGGGATAGATGAGGGTTTTGAACAAGAGTTTTCACTCCCACAGAGATCAGAAAGAATTTTAAATAGAAATAGGAACCAAAACAACAATTTTTTAAGGCGACCTCAAACACCGAGGGGACAAGGACTCAAGGGTCAAAGACAGTTTTGGAAGAACAGGAAGGGGAACAGATAGTGAATACAACTTTGTACACACAACCCAGTGCTGTATCTTTTAAAGGGAAATTAGTTTGCTCACAAGGATTTCATATTTACAACTACACATATCTGGTTATTACTGAAGCACACGTTTCCCTTTTCAGAAAAGGGTCCAAATTTGTACCAGGTAGTAAAGTGAACATTGCTGATGTGCTTACTGAACTGAAAATGTATATTAGAAAGTTGAACTGTCAATTACATTTTAATCAAGAAACAGACAATGTCTCTTTAGGTAACAGATTTAAGAGGAAAAGTTTGTATAATCCCCCATCCACCCCACTTTAGTTGATTTTGAAAGAATATGTACTAAGGATATTTATCAGGCTCATTGTTCTCACAAGAACAAAAGTTTCAACCTCACAAGAGAGGAAGCTTTGGTGTTAAAAAAATTGAGAGAGTCGGACCAATACAGGATTATGAGACCTGACAAAGGGGGTGGGGTAGTTTGGTGGAAAAATCAAATTATATTAATGATATAGCAAATCTGCTTTATGACACAAATCACTATGAAATAGTATCCAGAAATGAAATAGATATAGCTCATAGAACCTTACTGTTGTTTTTGGAGGATAACTTATTTTAAGATGTTATTAATGAACACGTTTTTGGGCGGCCATGGTGGTGCAGCAGTTAGCGTTGGCACCTCACAGCAAGAGGTTCTCTGGTTTGATTCTCGGCTGGGGTGCCTTCTGTACAGAGTCTGCATGTCCTCCCTGTGGTCGCGTGGGTTTCCTCCAGGTGCTCCGGTTTCCTCCCACATCCCAAAGACATGCAGTAGGTGGATTGGACACTCTAAATTGGCCCTAGGTGTGAGTGTGTGTGTGCCTTCTGTGGAAGGTTGGACGCCGGGCTGGCAACTCAACACTGTAAAACTCTACTGCCAATCATGAGCAGGCAGATGATCCACTGTGGCAACCCCTAACCGGGAAAAGCCGAAAGAAGAAGAAGAAGAAGAAGATTAATGAACAAGTTTTTAAGTTTCTACATAATGACCACCCCTACATCACTACAGCATTTGGGATCCCGAAAGTACACAAAAATGTGTTCCACCCACCCTACCATCTTATTATAGCAGCACACAACAGTTCTACCTAATCACTAGGGGTTTTTATAGACTGTTTACTTAAATACACACTAACTCCTATTAGCCATGTGCTAACAGATTCCTGGGATTTTCTTGGTAGAATTAAACAAGAATACTTCTTAGGATCTACAGGATTCTCCACCATTGATGTAGTAGATCTTTTTTGCTCCATACCTCACGAAGTAGGTCTGGAATTATTTTCAGAAGCATTATTTGATCACACTACATTGAGAGGCCCTCTTTTCAATTTCATTATTGATGTCATGGACACTTTATTACACAACAACTATTTTAGTTTTGAAAATTAATTTTTTTAGACAACTACGAGGTGTTGCCATGGGGTCAAGTTGTGCTCCAATGTACCCTAACTTAGTGGTGGCAGCATGGGAGAAGAAATACATTTTCAATTCAGGGTTTGGAGATGGGTGGTTTCTTGACTTGTGTTAACCTGGATGACATTTTTGTCTTATGGAAAAGTGAAAGAACATTGGTAGACAATTTTTGTGAATATATTAACATCATTTGTGAATATTTTAAGTTCACCCATAATTTTCATGTTGATGTAATCAATTATTTGGATGTCACCATCACCAAAAACTATGATTTACAATTTACTTCAGTTTTTTGTCATATGACAGTAGCCACCTATATTACAACAAAAGGAACCTGGTCAGAGGACAGATGATCCATGGGGCAAGAATGTGTTCTACAATTCTAGAGTTTAAAGTACAACTAGGTAACTTGACCTCTATGTTTTTGGCTAGAGAATACCACTCAAACATGGTTTATAATTTGGACGAAGAAGTTTTTGGAGGGTGGGGTAATAAATTTATCCCACTCTTAGGTCAAAACCCAAAAGTGAATGAAATTGGGAAACCTAATAAACAACAAACATTTTCATATACCATGGTTACACAATTCGGTACTTTTGAATGCAAGGTCAAATATATTTTGACTCATAATTGGTTAATTTTACAGTATAACCAAGATTTACACAGTAAACTGGGGGAGAAAACTGCATTCACAATTAAAGTGGGACATAATTTAAAATTTATTTTTGAACATCCCACCCATCCACAATCCAATGAAGTGGCTACAACTAGTTGTGGTTTTTGTAAATATTGCCCTTACATTTTCAAAGGTGAGGAATTAGTGGAAGGTGACCCACAGAGGATAATTTATTTGAAGAAAGGTAACTGTGATAGCTGTGGGTTAGTGTACATTAGTATTTGTCAGGATTCCCAAATGTTTTATGTAGAAAAAATAGAGAGGTCCTTGCGTAAAAGGATATATGAACACCTTTACGCCATTAAAACACAAAATGGTAACAACACATTATACAAACACACACTCTCTTGTGAGGTTAAGTTAGGATTCCAGTTTGGGATCCTAGAAATCATAAGGAAAGATATAAGGGGAGGGGACTGGTCAAATGATATTCACAGAAGTGAATTTAGATGGCAGTTTTATTTAAATGCCACTAACCCCCTGGGTTAAATGATCATGTCTCACTTGTACCAATATTAAAAGATAGGGCAACTGTATTATAAGACTGTTTATGCCTAACTAACATTTTTAAGATTGTTTATGTATTTTTTACTACTTACATTATTGCTTTTAAGTCAACCTGATTGTTTCATTCGTAATTTGTAATTTTAATTGAATTATTGATTAATTTATTTAATTATTAATTAATTAAGGTATAAAAGCATTTCCTGGCTTTGGCTAACAGTTTTGATAAAGTCCTGTAGTGTGGCGGATGAAAGCACTTAACTCAGTCTGTGGTTTGTATGATGTCCGTGCCCTGACCCAGCAATCAAGGAGCCTCAATCCACACCACTAACACCAGAGAGGGCATCTCACATGAGAGGAAAGGATAACAAATACACACAGTAAAGTGCAATTTCTCTTAAGAGCACACAGAGATCACTGTCAGTCTGGGGCTGGTTGCTCCCTTGCTCCCCAGGTCCCCAATAAGACTCCTCACTGACACAGCTATAAGGTCCACATCTCAGCCTAGCTGGGCAAGCTAAAATATCCAGCACCTTCTCTGTCCAACCAGTGCTTCGTGTCCCTGCCCAAGTAGCTGACAGACCCACACTTTGAGATAAGAGTTTACAGAACCACACATACTCTTCTGGGGAAGGCTGGCACAGGTTCTCCAGCTGTGCCCCTTTTTCCCAGACTATATGGTAGTACCACTTGCCACCACCCAGCTAATATTTATCAGCTACTCAAAAGCCCTTGAAAAAGTGTCCAATTATTACTGTGCAATATTATCATCCAATTGGTAGATGTGACTAAACAGTTTCAAGGCTTATTAGAGTGACTTGGTACAGGATCCTTATATACATGCAGTGTACTCTAGAGCTTGACTTATCTCTACACAAACCAACCACAGTTTAACGGCTTTAAAATATTTAATAATAAATAATTAAAACCACAAGACACTACTTTCTACTACACAGTCAGTACTAGTCAAGAGTTCAGAGTTCACACAGAAATACTTAGAATAATTTAGAAGTACAGTTTTGACATCACAGAAAAACACATAGTCTAAACTTTCTAATTCCTAGCTACTTCTAAGAGAAAACACAGTTCTAACATACTACTTACATAAAGAGAGCATAAGGCAGTGCTGAGTTGGATGTTCAAGACAAAAATGCTTAATGCCTTCTGATTTTTTCTGTTTAAATTGCTATTGCAGTTCTGATAAACATTACATCTTCTTTTTACACTTTCCTGGTGTTCCCAGGCTACACATTAACTGCATTTACATTCTTAACATCTCCCTTTTGTTATCTTGCAGCTGGTCAGGAACATAGCAATAAAAATACATTTGCATGTTTAAATCTAGCAGTTTAACTCTTGGTTAAAACAATAGAAAGAATTTTTTCATCTAGACTTTTCAGCACCATTGCTACTTCAAAGGGTCACCACATGCTTTACTTTGTTCAGTAGAGTGCACTGTTGTCACATTTATTTCCATTACCACATGTAACAGTATTTCTTTACATTTAAGACAACAAGCCTGTAGTTTACATTCATATTTACAAGTGATAGCGTTATCTGCACAATTCTATCTGACTAGGCTGGCAGCCTTTACCCTTCTCCACTAGTCTTCACAGTTTGTTTAATAAATTTGAGTGTCTCGCTATCCTGACTGTTCATTGGTATCTGGTCTGGTTCCACGAGGTGTTGTTGGTTTAATTATAAAACAGGTTTTATTTTGAATAGACAGGTACAAGATAATATACTAAGGATACACACACTAATAGACTATGCAAATAAAAATAAAAAAGAACTTCCTATGAATAGTCTTGATTTCAACAGAGTTTTATTCAGTCAATTGGCCTTATTTATTTGAAGCACTTAAAGAATATAACTTTATAGCTAAGTTGCTAGCATTATTTTCAAAGTTTTACATTAATTCTTGGATTTATATCAAAATAGATTCCTTTCTGTCTAATTCCTTCAGACTACAAAAAGGTGCTAAACAAGGTTGTCCACTATCTCCATTACTTTTTGCACCAGTAATAGAATCTTTTGCTAAATTTATTAGGTCAAACAAAAATATTTATGGTATAAAAATAGAAGATACTTTGGAACTAAAGATTCAACTCTTTGCGGATGACATTCTACTTACAATTGGAAATATATAAAGATCACTAGAACATTATAATTAGTTCTTTGAGACAATTTGAAACTATTTTCAACTTTAAATGTAATCATAAAAAATGAGTACATTATTAATCAGTAAGAAATTAAAAAAATCAATTTAAAATGATCCTGATTTCCATTGGAATAACTCTCAAATTAAATATCTTTGTAACATCATTATGTCTAATAGTAAGGAAACGATGCAAGTGAATTTTCAACAGGTTATTGATAAAATTGTAAGTCTAGTAACAAGCTGGAATAAAGTTTTCTTTGCTAAGGAATAATGTTTATTATTAGTTAAGATGGTAATCCTCCCTAAAATATTATTTGTTATGCAATCATTAACATTGTCTCCACAAAAAATAATGAAAAAGATTAATAACATCCTACAAAAGTTTCTTTGGCATAAAAATCAACCAAGAGCTTCTTTTAACTGGCACAGAAAAGGTTGGGATAAAGGTGGAATAGGATTCCCTGATTTTCACTTGCGTGGTATTTCAACTATTGTAAACAAATATTGCATTGTGGTTAAATTCATCATATGAATCTAAATGGAAACTAATGCATCAGGTGCTATTATCTAAAAATAAACATATTATTAATTGTCATAAGCAAAACGTCTGGCTATTAAAAGATTATTGTTTAAATGGATACATTTCTTCTAGTCATATTCTTTCTTCTTTCAGGAAATTCATATAGTCTAATTATTGTAGTAAAGACCTAATCTTTTCAATTTTTCCAATAGCACATAGAAATGAATGCCTAGAAACTCACAATTTCATTAGAATGATAGATCTAAAAGAGCATAACAACTAAATTTATTGGCATCAATTTTTAAATGGAACTGAAACACAATCTGTTGAAAACTCAATATCTAGATACAATCATGATCCTAATAAGTGGTTGATACTACAAATATGTAGGGATTTTGTAAACTCAAACATAAATAAGATATTTAACTTGGATAAGAAATCCTCCCCCCAAATATTGGTGTGACAGCCCCTCTTTACCCTAGGACAGTAATCAAGGAGCCCCAGTCCTCACCACTGGCAGTGGTTAGAGGTGGCCACTAAAAACAGGAATTTATTTATACAGTATTTCAAATGCAACCCTCTGCATCAACCACAGTTTCCCCCAAGAGCACACAGGGAACACAGCCCACTGGGAATGGACTCTCTGTTTTTCCAAATCCCAAACAAGACCCACCTTGGAGCACTGTGTCCCAGTTCCAAGTATCTGACACACACTTTAATATCTGATTTTTCACATACATACACACACACACACACACACACACACACACACACACACACACACACACGGGAAAGGTTGACACAGATTCACCAGTTGTGTCCCCTTTCTCCACATTACAAAGTAGATTGCTGCCACCAGCCAGATACTTTAAGATTCTTACAAAGGGTAACCAATTATACTGTGCCAAATTAATACTGCTATAAATGGTAGAGTGTAACTGAAGCAGTAATGCTTATTGGAGTGGCCACAGTGTCACTAAAATAAGCACAAATATTCCCAAGATGTTAAAAGACCAGCTACAATGAAAAGGTATAAAAATATTTAATAATAGATAATAAAATAGAAAATAGGATAATTTCTTTTATTTATTTAACATTTATTAACCAGTAAAGTTTGACTTGGAACAAAGCCAATTTTCAGCAGAGGCCCAGGGAGAAATTCTCCAAATGCATGTCTTTGTAATGTGGGAGGAAACCGGAGCACCCGGAGGAAGCCCACATGAAAGCAGGGATGACATGCAGACTCCGCACAGAAGGCACTCCAGCTGTGAATCAAACTGGAGAACATCTTGCTGTGAGGCAACAATGCTACTGCTCACCACTGTGCCATCCTTACTTAATATCTAGTTGCAATAAACAACAGAATCTTCAGTCACAGGCAATATTAAAAATAACACAGTTGGAAAGAATCTCACAGATACAGATAAAAAATAACACTAATTATTCTCACTGTACTTTTCCTAACTGAACTAAAGAGAAACCATCCCTAAATAATTTGCTTAGTATCTCAAAGTAAGATTTGCTGCTGAGGTATTCACTTTCACAAGGCAAGATGATAATCTACACACTGCCAGAAATAACTAACAACTGAACTACTGAACTGTGATAACTGACATAGATCTTTTATATCAGATTCCAAAGATAAAGCAAAAACAAACAACAAACTGCTGCTGCCAGAGTTCCTTCCTTCAGCTGGTTATAGAATGCCATCACATCTAGTCACCTGACTCTGGCACAATACACATTCAGAACTCTGTTAAGATTCTGTTGCAGCATTTTTAACATAAGCAATTTTTACAAATATATTTTCAGTACAAGCATCTGTACAAATCAGTGTGACAGTCATGAGATTATTTACAAAACATCAGCCAGCCATGTTGGCATGACACAAAACTATTTACAAAGCTTCAGCCAGCCATGCTGGCATATACCACACATGCACTGTTTTATTTCTCATGGTACAGCTGGCAATACCTCACAATGCCACAAATGGAATTCCTAATTGATATTAATATTAATATTAATGCAAAGGAAAATAAGTCTTACTTATCACAGATTTATAGAATTCTTAGATTAGACTTCTTAGACTTATACAATACTTTTTGGAATTATTCCACAAAAATGAATAATGAAAATGTTAACAATGAATATAAACAAATAGTATTAAAGTCAACAGAAAAAACTACAACCTCTTTAAATTGGGAACATTTTCACCTGGAAATTCTTGTTACACCTAACAAGGTTACAATTATGTATAAATCAAGTAGAATCAGATGCTAGAGATGTGATTCTGAGGTAACAGCTGATTGGATACATATAGTATATGAGGTCATCTCCCCTTTTTGGATAGAAATTAATAACATTATTCAAGCATTGTGGTAAGATAGAGGTAATATTTCCAAGTCATTGATTTTATTTAATACCCTGATCTCTGAAATAATTCAAAGGACTCAAGTGCCTCTTCTCTGGTCTATAGTAGCAATAGCTAGGAAAATAACAACCAAGAAAAGGAGGAGCAAAACTACTCCCTCTTGTACTGAATTTCTTAATATGGCAAAACTTGTATGTAGTACTAAGTTACATATGATTAGGATAAGAATTTCTTATATTATTCATTTAGTGCATGGCTAAAACTTAAAGATTTGCTTGAAAAATATTAACTGTTACTAATTTGTATTGCATTGATAAATGACACAGCTGTGGACTTAAATTGTTCTTTTTATTTTACTCTGTTCTTTGTTATTAAAATATTTTTTTTACAAAAAGAAAGAATAGATACAAGTTATATGACAATGATTTAATAGTAAGAGAAATTTTATCCAGCTTATATAGAAAATAAAGGTAAGTAAGTATGATACAAACAGGAACTGCAATGCAAAGTAAGAGAAAAGCAGGCTTATGGTATATTCAGAGAGAAAGCTAGAGAAGAAAAACTGATAGAAAGTGAGTAAAGAAGGGAGAATAAGGACATGAAAGGAAAGGTATAAATAGGTATCGTTCACATTTAGCGATATAGTTCGGTCTATATTACATCGCCGAAATGCAATTCTGGTGAACACCTATCCATTGACACCAAATCAGTGAAATAATTCACTGAATGTAATAAGGGCAATGACATAGCTGGCCAACAGCAGAACTTTGCCCTTTTCTCCACTGTATTGTGATCTTGAAGTTGGTATATATCGTTAGGAGGGTGTGGGGGTGAGAACCCCCACTTAGGTGGGTTCTATTTCACATAGATGTTTGTATGTTGTGCTGCAGGGAAGTATTTCCTTGCCCTTATTAATTCAGTGAAGTATTTCACTGATTTGGTGTCGATGGATAGGTGTTCGCCGGAACTGCATTTTGGCGACATAATATAGACCCATATAGTTTATCCTGGTGTTGAGTAAGAACAGAAACAGCTTTTGGCTAGGAAGTCTTTCAGAATGATTTAGAAAGATGTGATAGCGGGTACTGACCTAATGGACAGATGGAAGGATGGGAGGGAGGTATATGGTACTGGTACAGTTTACCATATAGAGAAAAGGGGGTTAGGGACATACCTTGCTTAAAATGCATGTTACAGAAATGGTGTTGGGAATGGACTGGCTGAATTATGAGAGAGGAAAGACTTTGATTGCTTGGCATGTAAAATTTGGAAGACATAGATGTGACTAGGTGAATGAGTGAATGATAAGAGAGTGCAGAAACAGTGGGAAAAACCATGGTCACAACTGAAAGGGATATCTTTCAAGGCAGAGGTAATGAAGTATTTCCTAGAAATGGAAGTAGGGCACAGCAATGCAAAGACAGAGGGGATGTGGACTACTGATCAATGGAAGGAGTCAAGGGTGCATGGAAAAGATAAAAGAGGAAATCAGGGAGGATGTATAATAGAGGGAGCAAATGCACTGTGCTTAGCAACAAACGTCATACAGACTAAATAGATGTTGGTTCTTCTTGCAGCACCTTTTCATGCTTTTACATAAAAGTTTATCACCTTGCGTATCCTTTAGCTCTTATTTTCCAAGAAGGTGCTCTCTGACTGCTTTGCAAGTCAACCCTTTATGACCTAGTGATTCAGAGCAGTAGAGGGTTATCATCTCACAGTTTTGAGATGCAAAAATACCCCCACTGCAGGGTTTCAATCTCTAAGATACTCAGTTAATGGGTAGAAAAATGAAAGGTAAGATACCTAACTCAGCTACATTATTTATGACTAAAAATCAATATCAAGTTAATGAGATGCTGAGCACATATTCACACAGTCAGAAATGTTTCTCTGATGGAAGCTTTAAGGAAGAATCGCATTTACTGGTTGAAGCTTTGTAAGAATATAATAGCCTTAAAAAGTATTAGTAGCCTGAAGCTGATGTAGTTGGTAAAACAGTTAAAACAATAACCTATGATTTATAGAGAAGATGAAAAGATGAATGGAAAGAGACATTTGTACAAGACAAATATGTGAAATTCAATGTTCTACAAAGTTAAGAAACTAGAAATATTGCCACCAGATCTGTTGTTACAAAACATTAGCTCTAAAAACTGTGATAGCTATCGTGTAGCAAGAACTGTATTAAAAGCAAGATAAAATATCCATTGTAACTATTCATGTTAAATTACCTATGCATAGATGACCACTGAAGAAATCAGACAGATATATGAGTAGCTTGAGAATTTGAAATGATTCTTAAGACTAAAAGTTGAATTTAATTAAAGTATCTTTGAATATAAGCTGTTTTATTTTGATGTAAAAATTCACTACATGCTTCGTATAGAGTAAAAGTTAATGTTAAAGTGAATAATGTAAAGTAATGCTTGCTATCTCATAATTTGCATGTAATATAAACACACACACACACACACTCACATATACACACACACACACACACACGCATATATATATATATATATATATATATATATATATATATATATATATATATATATATATATATATACACACATATATATGTATAGATAGATATGGATTAACTTCACAAGATTGAATTACCACATCATCAAAATTCAAATAATTGAGATGAGAAGCTCGGAAGCCCACATCAGCAAACATATACAATGTCAAAACTTATATCATCAAAGCAGCTATTGCACATGTTAAACAGCACTCTGCTGCAGGGAGATTAGGCTGCAGTCATAAGAAGAGCTTCTCCATTTAAACACACCATGTAAAACAACATTTTTTCAATGCTTTTGAATAGTGATTACAGTACAGTGAGGATCAGTAAATCTATCCTTTTCCCCATTGTGGTGCGATGTCGGAGTTAGTATAACATTTACAGGGGGATCTGGGGGTGCAGGGGGGCTTGTCCCACTGCAAAAGCATTGAAAAAGCTACATTTTTGTTTTACATGCTGTGTTTAAACATAAAAGCTGCACAATAGCTGCTTCGATGTTACAAGTTTCAGTAGTGTAAATGTAAACGTTCACTGATGTGGACTTCCGATCTTCTCGTCTCGATTATTTGAATTTCGATGTATTCATCAAGGATACCCACACCCCCAGGTTAGTGGTGCAGCATGATACCTCCGAGATCATCCATGTGCAACTAACATCGGGCAAATCTGCAATGCAAATTGTGGCCTGCTACAGATCACCCTCCATGACCCAGGACCACCACTCCGCCTTTCTGGAGACACTGGAAAACATGAAGGTCCTACCGAACACCCTGATCTTGGGAGATTTCAATTACCCTACCATTAACTGGGAAAACTCCTTGAGTACAAATCGCCAGGCTCAGCGCTTCCTGGAATTTATCAACTCAAATGCCATGGATCAGCTGGTAAACTCCCCTACTAGAGGCCACAACATATTGGACCTGGTCATCACCAACATGGGCGACAGGTGCTCCGTACCAGAGGTCAACCCATCACTGGTTAGATCAGACCATAAACTAATCACCCTGGATGTCCACACCCTACCACCAACCAAGGAAATCACAGTGAAAAACTTTTCTAAAGCAAACTTCACCTTACTTAAGTCAGAGGTGGTAAGTTTCACAGCCCCCACGCTAAAGGATAACACTGCCTAAGATGCAGAATCCTTTACAGTTGCACTCTATGAGCACCTACAAGGATGCATGGATCGTGCTTTCCCTAGCAAAACCAAGACTCCCTTCCCTAAGAGAAGGAAACCAGTCTGGTGGACCCCTGCCATAAACAGGTTATACAACAAAAGGAGGAAACTAGTTCAGAAAAAAAACAAATCCCAAGAAGGAAAGACATCCCTGATCAGTATCAGTAAGAAACTAAGGTCCCTCATAAAATCATCCAAGGCTAACTTCAAAAGAAAAAAAGCCAAGGACTCAAAAGATAACCACAAAGTCTTCTTTAGCTATGTTAAAAATCTAAGTGGCAACTCGCAGATATACTCTGAGATAGTGCTAAATAGCACAAAATATACTGAACCTACTGATATTTCCAACATACTGGCAGATAGATTCAGTGCAAACTTCACCTCCCTCTCACCTTCAAAAGGGCCCACAAAAATACTGGAAAAGTGTAGTGTCCCAGAAATCACAGATGCAGAGGTGAAAACAGCCCTTTCAAAACCCAAAAACACAGCATCAGTGGGGCCAGATGGTGTCCCAGGCTGCGTCTTACATGAACTACAGAGCGAACTAATCCCCCTCCTAAACATGCTGTTCAACCTCAGCCTCTCCACAGGCTACGTGCCCATAGAATGGCGCACAGCAATGGTTTTTCCGCTCCACAAAGGAGGAGCCACAACTGACCCTGGTAACAATCGCCCCATAAGCCTGACTAGCCTGGTCTGCAAGGCTATGGAGTGCATCATCATGGAACTCATTAACAAAGACATTGGGAACCTCCAAACACTTGACCCAACCCAGTTCGGCTTTGTTAAGGGCAGATCATGCCTACTAAACCTGGTTGACTTCTTTGAGA
>NC_056740.1:155641778-155679278 GCF_019279795.1 Protopterus annectens
TGGGGTACATGTGATGGGGACAGGGGAAGTAAAGGTTTCATAGAACCTGTCAGCTAACAGGCTAGCTATGGCCACAGGCTCAGTATATGTGGTATCATCAACTACCAGTTTGACACAAATCTGGGCATTTCCTTTTAGGTTACGGATGTAACTAAAGAGTGCCTTATGGTTGTCCTTAGTTGAGGAAGCTAATTTAAATTCATGTAAGTCGTTCTTATAATAATAAGCTATATAACAATATGAGGGATTAAATATAAATATACATTTTTTTAAAGAATTTAGGATTGAGGAAATAATTATTCTAGAACCAAGTAGAAGAGCAGAAAGCAAAACAAAACAAATTGATGACCAATGGGTCATACTAAGGGGTGTGACCTGCTGGCTATAGAAATAATTGTCCTTGTTTTCTGTGACAGGGAATTCTAAGAGTAGACTGGAAACAAAATTCAAAAAAGGTTACTAAATTTGAATTGATGTATTGATAGCAAGAGGTCTGTGCCACATGTTAGCCTGGGATTGATGTAGGGAGGTTAAAGTTTCCAGGTGAAAGCTAGTTAGCCAAATCATTGGTTATTATTGTAATGACAGTTACAGAGCTGGACATTAATTCTGTACTTAATAGACAGCTTCCAGTATGAAAATGGAGTTGATCATTTTACATATGGAAGTCCAGCCTTTTAGACTAAAGATGACTTAGTATTTTTATTAACTAGAAGAGAACTTCCTATGTGACTATTGAAGAGTTTTTAGTTTTATTATGAGCACGTGCAGGTAACTGGGCAACTGGTGCTGCGGTAGCGTTGTCGCCTCACAGTAAGAGGTTGTCCTGTTCGATTCTCAGCTAGAGCATCTTCTGTGTGGAGACATGCGTGAATGGGCGTACCTTCGTTGAAGGTTGTGCATCAGGGCCGGCAACTCAGCATGTAAAAATCTACTGCCAATCATTAGCGGACTGGAGTTCCGCTGTGGCGATCCCTAACCGGGAAAAGCTGAAAGACACAACAACAACAACAGAAAGAGAAGTATAGTGATTGAGTACTTTTTTGAGCATGATGTCTAAAATGAGTATTGTTCCCCTTTTGAAGAAACAGCTGAAGTTTAGTACTAATTGTGTGAAGGTACGGTAAAAAGAGATGTGATATAATTTTTTGTTGTAAACGGCCATGCCTGCAAAGGTTATGCTTGCCTTTCAAAATAACATTTTACTTAAAGGACCATTCTTGTGAAGTATTGAGGAAAGAGGTGAGAGCTCATTGTAAGGAAGATGGTGGTTTGTAGACACACATGAGCCTTATTGTTTGCATTTTCCACAAGGATCAGTTTTGTAATGAGACAGCTTTAGCCTACGGTGTTATTAGTGGCAGGGAAACACTGAGGTGCTTGATATGTAGTAGAGTAACTTCACTACCTGCTGTTACTTTTTAATGATCACACCTGAAAAATAGTATATTTGTTTAACGAAGGTGATGTGAAATATTCATTGTACTCTAAGTATGTCTTGGTGATATCAAGTACACCAGGACTGTGGTTTTAGAGGAAAGTTTCACGTTGGTCTCTTTTACTATTATCATTAAACTGGATGATGATTAAATATGTGTTTTTATTATTTTCTGATATTATGGTACCTTAGTAATTAGTAAGAATCTCATTTGCTGGGAACTTGATTTGGCTCAATATCCTATGAGCAGAGTAGTCTAAAGTAGTTATAAGATGTTGTTTCATTAAGGTTTGGGGAAGGGGGAGGTTTTTGAATATTTTAATAAAAAGTTATGCACATTTGTGATAAATGTATGCTGGTGATTTGACAGCTTGTTATAGTATTGAGGTAATATTAGGTAGAGGGGTTTCAAAGATGGCTAATTTAAATAATTGCCATTAGACTTGTAGATTTAGAAATAGTTTGTGCTAATATGTATTAAACATAAAGGTGGTATAGAGAGAGATGGTATGATTTCAACTGTGTTTCTCAGTTCACCTGCACTACCTGCTCTGACCACGCCAGGTCAGTTTCCGATAACTGCATTTCCTACACCAGTTGCTTCTTATCAGTTTCTTCCAGACATGATTATTTATTGAGCTGGTCTCCCCCAGAGGCCTCAGAGGGTGTAGACATTTAAACTGCTCATTGCTATGGCTCGGAAATGAGTTTTGACAAGGGGTGAGAGATTAGGGCTCAAAGCCATAATCTAGTGGCCACTGTTCACATTCTCTTTTACAGGGGCATTAAAGCAGTATCGTGACATCTGTCCACCTACTCCCCAGAACTACAGCATACTTGCAGAGACCCCTGGTCTCCACCAGAGGTCATACAATCAGTGTGCAGTCTCATAGCTTCCATCAGCATAGACTAGCAGGGCAATAGTCCTGTCCCTCCTTGCTGATCCTAGGACACCTGTGACAGAGATGGGTCCATGCATCTGTGACAGTAGGTCATACACCCTTTTGAGCTGTCCTTAATTCTATATAACTTATGCTTCTATTACAATTCATGGGTCAGTTCTGAAAGTCAGTAAGTGTGCCCAACACACAAGTATTTACTAAAGGTTAAATAAAGGAAATAAGTAAGATGCAATTACATGCTCTTGGCTCAGGTTTAATGTAAACTGCTATTCTGATGCCTTGTGCTCAGAATACCAGAATTTCTTACTAATCTTCTTTTACCCATGCAATATGTGGTGAACTGTTTTTTTTTTTTTCAAATAACTTTTTATTGAATTTTACAAAAAAGGACAATGAAACAATATGGCATGACAATACAATCGAGATAAAACAAAATGAAGTACAAAGTGAAACATACGTCATAAATACATACATTTATACTGTAGTCCTCTTATATAACATAAGCTGTAACAGAAAAAGGGGGCAGGGGGAACAAAAAGAAGAACTATGTACAAGATTATCAAACAAATATACACAAGAAAAGATTACCCAAAGGTTATATAGGAGGTGCTACTATAATTACATAGAAAGGAACCAAGTAATTCTGTAATAAAGACACAAACATATAAGGAGGTAGATCAGGCTAGCTGGGTTGAAAAGCTGAAGCATCTTGGATATTAGATCATGCACTTTCTAATCTCCCTGAAAGACATCAAAAATTATTTTCCATATTTCCTTGTAGGTTCTCCCATTCGATTCTCGGCTGGAACGCCTTCTGTGTGGAGTCTGCATGTCCTCCCCACAGTCGAGTGGCGTTCAAAAGACATGCGTGAATGGGCATGCCTTCATTGAAGGTTGGGCATCGAGCTGGCACCTTGGCACCGTAAAAATCTATTGCCAATCATTAGTGGACCGGAGTTCAGCTGTGACGACCCCTAACCGGGAAGAGCCGAATGAAGAACAACAACATACTCGCTTATTTGGGTTATTAATGAAAATTTTTTGTGAAGATATGTACTTTATCAATAAATTCTTAAGGATGCACCAAGAAAATTTATTGCGATCTAACCAGTTTCTATTTATATAGAATTTGGTCAATAAACATAAAATGATGAGTGCATGAAGCTTAAATCTAGGTAACCTAAGATCAGCGACATGCAGGATTGCTAGTTCCCATGAAAGGGTCGATTTTTGATCACCCATCTTTTCTAGTCTAACTCTGAGGGAGCACCAAAATTTGTATGTGTGTCTGCAGGACCAAAAAATATGTAGCAAGTCTACTCAAGAAAAGGAGCAGCAAGGACACGATGGGGATGTATTGGATTTAAATTTATTTAAGATACATGGTGTAACATAAGCATTATTATTTATCATTAGTTGTGTGTAAATCAACTTTTTAAAAGGAGAAAACTTAAGAGTTAATTCTATTGCTCTGAGTTTTTGGTCTTTACTAAAATTACTATCCTGCTGATTCCAGTAGTTGGAAAAAAGTATTGCATTCTGATGCTTGGAGGCCATCAATATTTTATAAGTATTAGATATCATGTTTTTACTTCTGGATAGACTTTTTATAATTTTCAAAGTAGCAGAGATGTTATTTTCAAAATTTGGTTCATCTGTCACTACTGCTTTTAGGAGTTCTCTGATTTGTCGAAGGATGATAGTGTACTTCTGACTGAGTTTTAGTTCTTCCTTAAGTTCACTCAGTGATTTCTCCTTGTGTCTCTATACATCCCAAACTCAACTGTACAATTTCTTATTAAGGGGTACTCAAGCAAATTAATAATTTTGTTGTGTAGTGAACTGTTTTTAAGAAAATGAGGAATGAATTATGGTGGGACTACTCTTTGGTTCAATAATGACATTCAAATTTTTCTGAAAGGTATGGTTACCAGATCACATGACACGCTTGCTTGAGTATGGAGGGCTTCAGTGTCACATGGATCTAAACTCCTTAAAGATATCAAACACCAGCTTTATGGAGTCTTTTTCCTATTGTTCTTGTTTGGTGATTTGGTACCAACATTATACTTCAAAGGAAAGCTCTAGGCTAGCTGTTCTTGGGAGTCAGTTTAAACCAAGCCAGTTTCCCATCAAAAGTGAAAATTAATCCCTGTACCTTGTGACTGCGAGGTAAACACTTTAACTATTATCCCAATCCCCAACTAAAAGGTAACTATAAGACAGTCAGTCTGCTGTTACAAGCCTAGGCAATAACCAATGGTCTGTATCAAACCCTGTATCTTGTATCTCTGAGGTAAAAATCTTAACCATTATGCCAACCCTTCTGCTTATACAGTAGACAAATGAGGGCTGAGGGAATCAAACCCTGTACCATAGGAATGACAGCTTAAAGCCTTAACCCTCTGCACCAACTAACAGTATATTAAATACTAGGCAATTAGTGTACATATTATTAAATGCCTAGCTAATAGGCGGGTAGTGACCAAAGGTGAGAATCAAACTCTGTACTTTTATTGGTGAGGTAAGCACCTTAACCATTATGTCAATCCCAACTACCATCCTGCTCTGTTACCTTGGCATGCATTTTCCTATTGCCATTCAGCTGAAACACGGTATCCATTTGGAAGCCAAAATGTTAACAATGAGCTGGCTGTCTCTCATTGCTTATGTGTTCAAGAATCCATAATCTCAGCACGTCTGTTTCCAGATTTTGTTCATTTAGCTCATGCACAGACCCCCACAGACCCTTAGACATTGTTGATTTGACTACCATTATCCTTTATTCACCTTACTTCCTCATTTCATTGTAAGAATTCACTGGAAAACCTAAACAATAAATAGGACGTGCTGTCCCAGAGACTTCCCATGCTTTGGAACAAGATTCCAGTCTACATTAGGCAGAGCTCCTCGCTAACACTCTTCTGGAGAAATCTTGATGAGTGGATGGGAAACAGAAAGTTTACCCCGGGGATCATTTCAGTGGCTCTGCTGGACAGAGGCACAGGGAACTAATCTAAGGGGGCGGCGAAAGTCAACACATTCTGGCTAGGCTTATAACTGCCTTCGGGCAGATAGCCTAGTACCTACCTATGAGCCTATGAAAGGACTCTGGTTCCCCACAGTAAAAAGTGTTGTTGTCTCTTCCTTCATATCAAGGGAATGATAATGATTATGAGTGAAGGAAGAGAAAGGACGACATGAGGAAGGCAACTGAGCAAACTGTATGAGGTGAGCAAAAAGTCATGGGTAATAAAGGAAGGACAAATATAGCATGCTAATAGACAAGGGGAGGCAGGGGATGAAATATAAAAGAGACCCAACATCAGAGCCCTTTACCTGTAAACTGATGTGCAGTCAGAATAATGAAAACTGGACAGATGAGGCAACCACTGGCAAGAGGAAAAGATGTCAAAAGATACACAGTAGAAAAACAAACATACATCATAAATTATGAGCAAGCTTGTCTAAAATGATTAGCCTGCATTAAGATTCCTTTTGATAAAAATGTGAGAAAGACCTTCAGAATGATACGTTTATTTTCTGGTGGCTATAAGCTAAGAGATGCACAGTCATTCAGATATGAGAGGAACCTATACCACTCTGATAAGCCTGGTAGCACAAGTTGTTATTTACTCTGTTAGTAGCAGCAGACCCAAGCCCAGATAAGCTTGCTTGGCATATATAGTACAATGCTCATGCAAGTCATCAGTGTTATTTCTCAACCAGGAATGCTGGTAGTGGACCCGATACTAACACTCAGCTGTGGCTGACATTTCCAAGTTACCAGTACAAGCACTCCTATGTGAGCATCTCAGTGTCTTAATATCCCACATCTTCAGTATCTCTAGCATGATGGCAGATTGACAGGGCAGTTGCAATGAGTATTTCCACATTCAGTAGCAAAGGTGCAATAAAATATGACTGTGTATTTACCCAAAAAAGCCTGAGGAATTCCCACTGAATTTAGATTGCAATAGTATTATGCAAAAGTATACAGTTGCCATTTAAAAACTAGAAAATTAATAGGATGTACTAATCACCATATGATAAATGAAAAAATGTTCCAACTTACAAGATCAGATATACTTAAAAATGATTTACTATCATATACCCGAAATGTACTCAGTCGACTGTTCACATGGTCGACCGAGATTGTGCGAAATTGACAACGTCGAACACCGGAATTGCCGAAATACATGTCAATTGCTACCCAGGGACAGGTTTTAACATGGGTCGAGATAGGGCCAGATGTGCATTTTGGCAATATCAGTGTTCGACATTGCCTATGGTCGACATTCCGATTTTCGAACGAAGTGGCATCGACCGACTTCACTTCGAATAAATGATAGTAAACCTTTAAAAACACAGTATTGCAAACTGCAGGCACCACACACACAAAAAAAAAAAGGTAAGAAAGCATGAAAAACATGGCTGTTATATCGTTCCTTGAAAACTCATAGACCTGAGCTTACATAGAATTTTAAATCTCCTCCTTCTGTCATATTACATAAAGTTTCCATTTAAAACTAACCTGTCCTGTTTTATGTAGTACAGATAATTTTAAGAGCCAAATTAACAATATGATTGAAAGAACAGTTACAGAAAAATAGGCACCAGAACAGGGGTGAATTTCCGATTACCCATCCATTGGTCCTAGCTGTGCATAAATAGGGGTAGCGAGAAATTCTGCTTTACATGGATAAGGAGCCTGTTCCAGAGAATGCAAATTCTCTAAGAAACATATCTGTCTCTTCAACATGTCCTATTTATGTCACAAGAAAAATGTTGGTCTTTTAATCCAGTAGTTCTAATGCTGATTTGCTTTGTGGATGTGCAAAAAGTTCATCAAAACAGGAACCAGGGATGCCTTCTACTGCAGGCAAAGATCACCTTTCAGAAGTCTGTATGATATTAAGTAAACAGACAGAGCTTTAAGGCAATTAGCATAGCACATTGTGTTTACTCCCTGCATTCTTTTTGTAAGGAACCTTTGTGGACGTTCCAGTTGCTGTATGTGTCTGGTCAGGTACATACCAAAGGTGGCATTATACTCTATGATGTGTCTAATGAGGGCTGAATACAGTGGTATGATGACCTTTCTAGAGCTAGATGACATGCCCTTGCTTGTAATTTGAGCAACATAGAAGGATTTTCTTACTATTTTGGTGATATGCTGGTCGAAGGTTTGGCTACTATCTAAACAATGTGCCAGATCCCTAACTAGTGAATCAACTTTTAGGGGTTTTTATTGATTATGTAGTTACCTGAGGTGGTTGACTTCCCAAAAGGTATTATAATGCATTTCTTGTTACTGAGCTTTAAGCCATGGATTTAGCACCAAGCATTTGTCTGTGTTACAACTTTTTGAAGAGTATTCTCATCTTGGAAGGATTCAATGACTGCTCCCACTTTGCAAAAAACTGCAAACTTGCTTAACCATAGGCCATTGACGTTGGCTTTGACATCTGAGAAGTAGATGCCAAAAAAGACTGGGCCTAGCACAGAGCTCTGTTGGATTCCACTGGTGACCAGCCTCTTTGTGGAGGTGGGCTCACCAGTTCTAACCTCCTGAGTCCTACAAGTAAGCCAGCTAGCTATTCAGCATGTTATAAAGGAGTTTGTTGACTATGCCCGAGTATTATATCAAATACAATATATTCCCAATCCGTTGCCTTAGTGACCTTTTCAAAGTTGCAGATAAATAAAATCCAACTCACGTTAAAGGCGATTCAGGTCAAAATGAAGTAAAATGTGAAGGAATCCTGAATACGACATCATGGCTATGAATGTTACTAATAAAACTGTTAAAACAATAAAAATGAATAAAATAAACTTCAGTAAGCAAAAACTCGATAAATAATAAACCTAGGTACAATGGATAAATAATAAACAAACCTAGGTACGATGGATAAATAATAAACAAACCTAGGTACAAGTCGATAAATAATAAACCTAGGTACGATCGATAAATAATAAACAATCCTAGGTTTGTTAATTATTTATCGAGTTTTTGCTTACTAATTAAAGTTTATTTTATTCATTTTATCATTTTAAGTTTTATTAGTAATATTCATAGCCATGGTGTTGTATTCAGGATTCCGTCACATTTTTTCAAAGAAGTTCACTAGATTTAGTAAGCATGACCTTCCTTTGACAAACCCAAACTGGAATGGATGGCCATGTGTATGTCAGATGATATTTATTGAGAAGACAATGATAAAAAGAAAAAAAAACTGCAACATAGCCTTATTTAAAAAAGAAACATCACTGAAATTTTGTACATTCTTTCATACTTTTTAACAAGCTGTCACAAAGCCATTTAACACATAAAAACAAGATATTATAAACATCAGTAGCAGTACACAGAAACCAGACAATAACGTTTGAATGCACAAATAACCCTTATTTATTTTTTTAACTTCTAAACCAGATAATGTTTAATTACATGTGAAACTAATATGCACTGCTTAGTCCTCATGTACAGACCTGCATGCATGTAGTAGGAACTGTAAAATTGTACATGCAAAATATATCAACATAAGAAGGCAGATAGAAAATAGTAATACGAATATGAGGACCCGGCAGTAGGTACGTGTGTGTGTGTGTGTGTGTGTGTGTGTGTGTGTGTGTGTGTGTGTGTGTGTGTGTGTGTGTGTGTGTGTTTGTACATTATAATCTAATCATAAAATACACAGAAATGATGTAGTATAGGGAATGATGTCTTGTAACCCTTTAGTAGTGTGACACTAGGGCTATGTTTGTTTAATATGGAATCACTGTTACGTCTCAAACCATGATAGCTACACTTGTGCTTCACACAAATCTTTGCCAAAACACCATAATTAAACCTACACCCTGATACCCAATACACCCATACAAAGGCAGATTTACCCACCAGTCAAGTGGTAGACAGGGCATTACTCTAATGTCCAATCCATTCACGTGTGCTCAGGTAGCACTGATGTAGGGGGTAAAGTAAAAATGCAATGCTGATATTGTGCTGTTCTTCATTAAGTGTGATTGTCGCTCTGCTCTGACTCTTTAAAAATAAACATGCTATTAGTGATTAAGGTGATACTGCAGATGTACTCTACATGGGTCTATAGAAAAAGTGGTTGTGTGATTATAATGATATGTTAAGGTGAGTAAGGTGAGGTAACACTGATATGCTTCATGTAGAATAATTAATTCCTGCACTCCTGTGCAACTGAGACTTTTGCAGTAGCATGCTCCAATATCATATTTCCTTGCATAGTAGTATTTGATGTGCTTGGAATTAAGAAGCTAGAAAAATGCTGTATGTAGTAGGGGTCAATAGTGCTTTTGGGGGCAATTCATTTTCCTATCTTATTTTTACTGTATTTTTCTAACATTATGGAGTTTTGTGTCTTGATGCTTTGCAGAAAGCACCCCTCAAGGTTGAATTGATACTGTAACAAATAAATCTAATGTAATGAACTGTGTCAGCAATGTACTATACATAGTGTCTACAGAGAAAAATATTTCCAAGGGAAGTTTGATCTGGGAATTTGATATGTACAGTTGAGATTGTATAGGCATTTTATGTGACTTTCAGTGTTCAGGCGAGACAAACCAAATGCATTCTTTTAAATGTGCAATGAAAACATTCCCTTATATTATGCTATAAAACTAATAAATACCTGAATTAACATATCAGTTGAAGGAGAAAAAAGCTACCATGAATATGGGGGTTTACAGATATTTCACTGGCAAGACAGTAACAAAGCAATTTAGTCTGCACTCTGAAATTTTCCATTAGATTTTCTGCCATTCTGGACTCTCAGTAACAAATTTCAGTTTGAAAGATTATATTATTTTTGTTAGATGAAACCTGATAAACCTCAGTTTCTCATCTGATATGATCGTTGCAGGTTTAATATATTGGGTTGTCTGCAGACATGAAGCAACAGAATCAAGGCTTTGTAGATAAAGAGATAAAGGAAATATGAGCATAAACACACGCTGAAAACAAAGAACATGCACATTTATTGATTTTCATTTTACTGTTTCATTTGACATTTTTTAATACTTGTTTGGGCAAATTTATGGTGCTGTCAGCAAGACCTGCAGCCATTCTGTGATTGAGTAAACTGTACTTTCTCAGTTATTTGTTTCTTCGCTTGCTTATTGGCATCATAAAGGTGACAAAAAGCTGTACATAAAAAATATATTATGGATGACAACGTGTACTTCTAGACTCTCACGTCTCCTCACACCTAAGAGAAATGAATGGCCTGATGTGGTCTCACCTCAGAGAATCTTAAAAAGGTTACTGGGGTGTCTTGGGTGAAACTTAATGGCCAGGCGATATTTGTCGGCCAAGAAGACAAATATAAAAAAGGAGTAGTAGCTAAATTCACTGTCATGCTGCTAGATGTGTGGAACCATGAAATAACAAAAAACATCTACACTTACCCTATGTTTTGTACTCCTGAAGACCTGACTGTTCTGGTGCATTCTTTCAACAATATTTTCATTCGGTTCCATATAATCAATTACATTTTTAACTACATACTTTAAACTTATTACTTGGACTGCTGAAGCTGGCAACAACCAGATTTTAACCACCTACCATGCCACATGCATGCACTCTTAGTAGGTGTGTACAGTCAAGCAGGAAAAGTACATTATATAGTGCCATTAACTATCACCAACAATGCTGAATGTTTCAAGTTAGTGATATAGTATTACACCTGATAAAACTATAGGTTGCAATCATGGCAGCTGACATTGCAGAAATGTAGGGATGTGATGGGTATTTAATATTTTATTTTCTGCTCTTTATTGTACTAACGGAAAAAAAGGTAATTGATGCCATTGCAACTGACATTTTCTTGTTTGCGTGAAAAGATGGTTTGGAATGATATTCATAGAAAACAAATCAGATTATAAAGTGTCTTTGCCATATATTCAGTTTCTTTTTTATTATTAGTTACCTTGTTTGCTTTCATACTTGAGCAGTCAGAGTAATGCTTCTCTAGCTGAATACTGCAGGTTGCTTCTTTGATTTCCCAATGGGCAATCTTAGACTGAAGTATTTATAATATATGTGTATTAGAAGCCTTTTTTTATCTTAACAGAATACCGTTGCACTGTACCACATCTGTGTTATACTGTCCTTCTGGTTAGAATGTAGTTAGATGGCAAATTGTGTCATTTGATGGATCCAATATGAATATGTAAATGAGTAACATGCTTAGAAATCGCATTTGTGCATTTAAATAATACTATCAAATTTCCTATCATGTAATAGGAATGTAGGAATAACTTAGCTTTACGCCTTTTATACATCTAAAAACCTTTATCAACATTTATAGCTAATGTGACTTAAGGCAACAGCAAGGGAAGATATTATGAGAGACCAGTAGTTCAGGATGTTAATATTGCCACATATAAAAATATTTCAGTAGTCTGTATATTTCTTTAAGTGTCGTGTCTTGTGTTGTGATCCTTGCACACCCCCCCCCCCCAGAGCTGGACATGCAATTGTCATGCTTTTCTTCTGTGTTCATTACCACAGTCCTCCTTCCCCAACAGATGGACATGTAACTCACATGCATTGTTAGGATGGCTGTTATTGTCACTGTTGCTGCCATCCACCACCAATGTTCAGTACAACAGAGAAATGAATCACTGTTTGCCCCTTATTACTCATATATTTGTATTTATATTTATATTATATTTATATGTTGTACACATCCTGTATCTCCCCCACCCTCAATATGCATAGCCATGCCTTTACCTATGTACAGGGGTCATTGTGTTCTCTGTAACAGGATGTTGTAAGCCACCCTGTTGAAGAAGACCTGAAGGGCCAATGGGTACCTTCTGTGAGTGGACCAATGGGGTTCTCTGTGGTCACCTTGTAAAAGATGCAGAATCAGTGATGCTTATAGTGCACCGGCAGTTTACACCTACCTGGACACTATACTTTACTCCTGGTATAGCTAGTGGTATCATGAGACCATCTAACCCTGTTAATTGGGCCACCAGGACCAGACTGTCTCCCTGACATTAGCCACAGAGGTGACTGACGTCTGGATGGATTATCATCTGGGCTAGTATCACATGCCCCTGTTCCCTACCTTATTCCCCATCCAGATGCTCCACTTACATATTTTTCATTTGCCATGCCTTGTTGATAGATCAGCTCTGCCCATTACCAGCTGTGCATGTCTGTATCCTAACACCGCTGTTCCTGCCTTGTGTCCATACCATTCCTGTCTGTCTTTCTCTGCACATTGTATTCTTTTCTTTGTTTGTTTATTCACCCCACTACTTCTCTTATCCCCTCTAACCTCGCATAGATGCTCTCATTGTCTTCCCCACCTATCCTACTACTTTAAATATATGGACTGGGACCCTATCTCACAAAAATGATGTCCTTCTTCCCCCACATATC
Source organism: Protopterus annectens (assembly GCF_019279795.1). Taxonomy (NCBI): domain Eukaryota; kingdom Metazoa; phylum Chordata; order Ceratodontiformes; family Protopteridae; genus Protopterus; species Protopterus annectens. Next base: position 155,654,545 of record NC_056740.1, read on the forward strand.
ATTCCTTATGGTTACCCTTGTGTGTTTTCTTTTGCTAGCTCTTTCCACCTTTTCTGTCTCCTTTCTTCCATCATTATATGATGAACTGTGTTGGAAGTTTGCTGTGCTGTTCCTCTTTGGCCTTATAGTGCTTAAGCTGCAACAGAGGTGCTTTGTTGTGCATGTGAGAACGTATAGCCTTGTGAATGCTTCCTTATCTTTCTTGTAACATTGGTTACATGAGGTTTACTAGCATGGCCTGCCACTACAGTTTCCTGGTGTGACTGCTTCCTGTAATGTGGTTACACTTATTTGTTATGCAGCACTTTTTACGATATAGCAGAGCTATGTTGGTCGTAATGCATAGATAAGCAGATTCAGGCACATAGCACTACAGAATCCTTAATATTTAATGATGCACTTTGGCTCAGTGAATGTTTCTGAATACCCGACAAGCTGTATTTTATGTATTTTTTCATTATTCTCTATAGAATTACATAACCATGGTGTGTCTCTACAAAGTAACAAATGCACTGCCTCTTGTATCAGTAGGATGCGGCTACCTGTTTATGCACTCTGATCCTTGGTGCTCTAGTCAGAGTTCCCTGGATGTCTTGCCCAGCTAACTGAGTACTATTGGCATGCTCAACATCAGTCAAGTGCGACCAGTTATTGGCTAGGGCTTTACACTTTGAACAGTAATGGCTTTATCACAGCACTGAGAAAACAAATTTCGCTGCATCTATATTTTATATACTTTACTGTTGAGTAAGGTTATATGCAGCCATCCTGATTTCTTATTACATGATTTAAGGTTTCCACCATTTGTAGAAGAACTTAAGTCACATATGCATTTCTGGGTTATTACCTGTATTCTAAATTATTACTGGAGCTGTTATTTATTTATTTATTTTACATTTGTTGACGGGGTTAGTCCATCTGAGATGATAGCCCATTTTCAGCAGAGTCCCAGGGAGAAAAGCTCCACAAATTTACACAGAAATCAAAACATTAGCATTTGTAAGTTCCATTTTTTAGTTCCGCAAATTTACAAAAAAAAAAAAATCAATAACGTTAGCATTTTTAAGTTAGAAGCAGTAGAGCATTGTGACTATTTACAGAGTTATAGTGACATTACACTTAGGATATGTGCAGGAAACAGTATGCAGGTTTATCATACAGTATACGAAGTTAAAAACACAATCAAGGTGATGACTGGTAGAGAAGGGGGCCGTATAAAAGTACAGAATAATTAATTAGTTATTATGTCAAACAGAGCTAACACTAAACAGAAATTAAACCAGTAAAAGGCAGAAAAGTAAGATTACAATCGGTGAGGGACAGTTTATGGAGGATGAGTGCAGTGGCAAGACCAGAGATTTTTGAGGTATTCCTTGGTGGCTGTTTTAAATTCATTGAGTTGATTAAGAGATCTAATTTCCAATGGGAGCTTGTTCCAAGAGATGGTAGGGTTGTAGCTACAGCGGTTTTGAGCAGTTTTGCTCTTAGGTTTATATATTTGTAGTAGGTTCTGGTCTGAGCTTCGGAGAGTTCTAGAGGGAGTGTAGAAGGAGATTAGAGGAGACAGGTTGGGACAGAAGTTTGGTTGGTACTGGATAGAGTGGACAATTTGAAGCTGAGAGAGGAGAAGGTTGTGGGGTAATTCCAGCCAGTTCAAGTGTTTTAATGAGAGGCACTGATATGATATGTAACTCTGAGTTGCAGTGAATCTGGCCACTTTGTTATAGGTATTCTCCAGCTTAGTTAGGAGAGAGGTTTGGAGGTTGGAGAGGATCTGAGAGCTGTATAGTAAGCTTTGTAGGAGATAGGCATGAGAGGGAGATTTTAGCTGTGTTTGAGAGGAACTTTTATTTCTATACAAGAGGCCACGTTTTTGATGGGTTTTCTTTATACAGTTGTTAACATGTATTATGAACCCGTGAAGTTTTGTGTTGGGTTCAACTATTAACAGTGTTTTATTTAGACAGTGGATAGCAAAAGTGGATTTAAGGTTGTGTAGGTTTTTGGGAAGAAAAAGTAAGTTCTTTTTTTTTTTTTTTTGATTTTAGAATTATTTGTTTTTTAGAGAGTCAGGTCTCAACAGAGTTGAAGGATTTCTGGGTAATAGAATGTAAGTCAGTGGAGGTGACCACAATGGAGATGACTATAGAGTCATCAGCATATTGGATGAGGGTTGACTGAGAGCAGGAGGTGTAGAGTTGATTTGTAAAAATATTGAAGAGTAGGGAACCAAGAATAGATCCTTGGGAAATATCCATTTTGATAGGGAGAGGAGGAGAGAGAGAGCAGAGAGCCATTTTACTGACTGAAGTCGGTCTGTAAGGTAGCTAGAAAACCAGGCAATGGTAAAGGTGGAAAAATTAAAGGTTAGTGAGTTTGTCCAGAAGAAAGGGGTAGGAGACTGTATCAAATGCTTTAGATAGATCTAGAAATAAGCATGACACTAGTTTATTGTTGTCTCTAGCTAGAGAAATCATGTTAATAAAGGAAAGAAGGGCAGTAATGCTGCTATCTTTTGGGCGAAAGCCATGTTGTGTGGGGGTGAGCAGATTTTCTTGTAATAGATGTTCAATTACTTGCTTATGCACTCATTTTTCTAATATTTTTGAGAGATGTGACAGGATGGCAATGGATCCGAAATTCGTGATGTCAATGGAGTGACCTCCTTTATGGATAGGTAGGGTATAAAATTCTTTCCAGATAGAGGGGACTTTAGATTCATAGACTGACCCATTTATCAGAATAGAGACTGGGAGAGCTAGAGAGTCTGCTGCTATCTGAAGGAAGGAGGGAGGCAGATTATCAGCAGGTACAGAACAGGGATTTTGTTTATGAAGAAGAGATTTGATATTGTTGGTAGATATTGGTTTAAGGGAAAATATGTTAGTAGGGGTCTGATTGGAGGGTTGATCTGATGGATATTTCTTGTCAGAATTAGAGGGGGAAGGACTTATTATCTTACTAATGGATTCAATAAAGTAGGAATTGAAGATAGTGGCAGTCTCTTGGGGTGTATTTGTTGGGCAGGGATTAGGAGATGAGGGGTTACCTGTGTGAAGTATTTGGTTTATTGAGTGCCAGAATTTCTTGGGATTTAATCTTTGTGATGTGGGTGGGTTATTACATAAATCGTTTTTGTCTTTATTTATGTTTTTGAAGGTTCGTGAGTTTATTACATTTCTGTAACTGAATGGGTAGCTTCATTTTTACCCAGGTTGTCCACATTCTATCTCTTGTTTTCATGAAGGAGCGGATAGCATTAGTTAACCAGGGGCTTATGTTAGATTTGACACGTATGATGCGTAAGGGAGCCAGTGAGTTGAGAATATTTAGGAAAGTTTAGATGAATGTGCATACTACTTCATCTAGGTCCAATTTATTTTGGAGAAGAGGGTATTAAAAGTTACAGGGTCAAAGTTGGATAGCTTGCATGATTCAATGTATCTGTGAGGTCTGGAGAAGTGAGAAAAGTGTCTTATTACTTTTACTGGAGAGCGATCACTTAGGGAATCAGGCAGTGTTTCAGAGTTGTGATATTTATGTGGGTCTGAGACTAATATCCAGTCAATCAGTGAGCTGGAAGTAGGTGTTTTATTAGCATGGGTAGGTGTAGAGATAAGCTGTGTGAAGCCATGCAAGATGATACTTAAAGAAGAGTTAGCTGAGCAGAGGGATAGCCAGTTAATATTGACATCCCCTAGGAGGATTGTTTCATTATGTATGTGTTGAGTAAGCCAGGAGAGAATATGTTCAAGTAGGGGTCTGTTGTCAACAGGGGGTATATAAATGGCAGCTACAGTAATTTTAAGATGATTGTTGAGAATTATTCGGTAATTAAGAGTACTTCAGGCTGAAAGGATGGGGTTTGTTTGTCTAGTAAAGTCAGAATAAGATGGTTCGAGTAGACAATGGCTACTCCTCCACCTTTTTCTTTTTTTTTTTTTTTTTTTTGTGGCGGTCTAGTCGGAGTATGTTATACTGTGGAGGGAGAAAGTCTTTATCAGAGTTCAGAGGTTTTATCCAAGTTTCTGTGAGGGTAACAATATCTGGGGTGTGATTAGAGATCCAGACATGAAATTCACTGACTTTATTTAGCATACGTCTAATATTCATAGAGTTAAAAGATATATGTTTCTTAGGGAGAGTGATGTCAGTTGAGTTGTTGATGGGGAGGGAGAGTTAGGCCCTGGATTAGGATGAATATTACCTGATAGTAATAGAGTTTTAAGGAGGTGGTCAACATGGAAGTGAGAAGGGTAGCTGTTAGCTGATGAAGTAATTAACTTTACTTTTAGAGAAGTTTGGGGGGAAAGAAGAAATTTGATTTTAGGGAGGAGAATATTTAGAGGAAAGATGGATGGGGATATTGGAAATGAGTAAGGAGGCTGAGCAAAGACATTACGGTGAGTGGATATTGGAGATGGAGTTTCAAGTGTCAGTTGGAGATTATAGAAGGTGAGAAGGTAAAGTAGAAGCAAAGGAGATATTTAGAGGAAAGTTAGAAACATGGTGGTTCTGTTAACGAGGAAGATAAGTAGAGGTATGCCAGAGAGAAGGAAGTAAATTGTGATATAGATGTAATAGTTACGGAGTAAGGAAAAGTGCAAGGAGGGATGATTCAATTAGTAAGGAGGTAGGATGGGTGTATTATATAGTCAAGTACACCTGGTGATAACCAAGGTGTGAGGTATAACTGACTGTTAATTCATTTATGCGATTTATCCATTCTTTTTACTTGCCATAATAAATTACACATTTGTTTTTGGTTCATTACAACTTGTCAAAGATTAAAACAACAACCTAGTTATGCTGAACTATATTTCAGAGGCATACCTAAGGTGGGGCATAGTGTCAGGGGGCACAATAAACAGATGACGATTGGGTGGTGTTAGTGCACTGGTCTGGCATTAATTTCTGAATGCTGATACTCTGCACTGAGGGTTTGGATTTGAGCACAACTGTGGCAAGTCACATGTTATATCTGCAACAAGAGGGAAAATGAACTTTTTTTCTGTTCCTCAAGTTTACAGATCAATGGAAGGTGCCATAATGCTGTATTTATCTAAAATACATCTAACTGGGATGAAGCCATCTGAGTATGTCTATGCAGTGAAAGTTCACCTACTCCCCAAACTAAATATAGATGAGTGGCACTTTTGGACAACTAGTGGTTTCACAAAGACAGATTAATTGATGGAGTTTGCCCAAAATTGAAATTTATAGACCAAATTTCACAAGAATAACTAAAATAATGTAACTGGATAATTTATAATATACCAAATAAAACTGACTGCAAAACTATATTGTGAGATTACAGTCATAGAGTTCTTCAAATGGTACCTCACATGTGGCATGTTGTAGCAGGAAGATAAAATAAAACAAAAATGGATGTTTTATTGTGTCAAATAGGAAGAATGGGCAGTTCAGGTAATAAAGTAGGGACTTCACTATTGTGTTACTGGATATGCATCCGTGTGTATGTGTGTGTGTGTGTGTGTATGTGTGTTTGTGTGAGCAAGGATTCAGCAGTGGTGTGGCACAATCAGTGTACCTCAATATGTATCTGAGGTGTAAGTATTCTTAATTGAATATTGCATTAAGGTGTGCATCTAACATATTTTATGGACAGATTTTACCTATTCAGATTTTATGATTTTCTGAGCCTACATGATAACAGAATGTATTATACTATAGAAAATAGATTATAGTAGCTTGTTCTTATTTTTGGCCCTGACTGAAATGCATTTGAAGAACTGTTACTTAATCAAAAAAAAAAATGACTAACACATGATGTTTAAGGGCAATGGCCATTTAAAAACAAATTTGAAATATATCAACAACAATATGGACTATTATGTTTTCATAAATAAGGAGGTTTTATGTATGTGCAGTAAAAAGTCAAGTTGTAATTTCTGTCATTTTAATATGGCCATTATATTTAATTCCCTTGTTCAGTTTTAGAAAATAAGACATGCTAAGCATGGTTTGCAGAACAACTTTGTACCTATTTGCATACTTCTCAGTTGTATTTCATTGAGAGGAACATTTTGCATTTTGAGTCTTAAAAAAATCATATTGCTTGCAGCTTCACACTGAAAGGACCTGTCACACATTCAGTGTTAAGAATTGTTTTAGCTAATATTCATGGTAAATAATATTGAATCATATTAACTGATAAAAAGAACTTAAGTAAAGGTAGTTTCCTTGCTGACACGTTTGTTGCTGGAATAATGGGTTATAAGTTAATGGGGAGGGGGAAAGGAGGAAGATGAAGTTAAGAACAGAGCAGGGGAAGAGATGTGAAAGGGGTTGCTATAGAAATGTAAGTTAGGGGGAGGCTCATTCTTATTTGGCATTGTACATATGTATTGAACTCTGTAGTGTCTGAAGTGATTGGCTGGGGTAAAAAGTATTTAGGTCCCAGATATTTTTTCTGGTGGTGTAAAGTATGCTTTTTTTAATTTTAGGTGAAGTTAGATATTTTTAGTGAAGGTTTTTATAAGCAGATGGTCTTTAGGTAGATTGCTCTTTGGAGTTTCTTTTGTCATTCAGCAGACAGATTGTTGTAATGTCACTGGTACTGGTGATTAGGTAGTGGTGTACTTCATCTGACAGAGTGTAGTAATGTGACTGGTACTGGTGATTAGGTAGTGGTGTACTTCAGCAGACAGAGTGTAGTAATGTGACTGGTACTGGTGATTAGGTAGTGTTGTACTTCAGCAGACAGAGTGTTGTAATGTCACTGGTATTGGGTATTAGGTAGTGGTGTACTTCAGCAGACAGAGTGTTGTAATGTCACTGGTACTGGTGATTAGGTAGTGGTGTACTTCAACAGACAGAGTGTTGTAATGTCACTGGTATTGGTGATTAGGTAGTGGTACAGGTTTGATTAGTTTATTTAATGAGTATTAGCAGTAATAGGGTTGTTAGCAGAATGTAGGCTTTGGTTTTGCAGCGTATTTTGCATTAAGTGAAAGGAATGTAGGTAGTAGGGTTTTGTGTAGCAGGACATGATTACATAACTTGCTTAGTAGTCCAGTAAAGTTTAAAGTTAATTTGTGAAAGCTTTGGTGTTGAATATTTAGCTATAGTGAGTTTAACGCAGTTTTCTGCTCATTGCTGTCATGTAAGCTTTGTGGGGTAGTATGAGGCTTGTGGGGCATTACACCATCGCATTAGTGTGACATATGTGAAGTGACCTGGATGCCTGTTAGTTACCATGGCAGCACAGTAACTTGTGGGTTGCCTGTAGCCCATTAGGGCAATTTAAAGATTAGATAAAAACAACATAAAAAAAGTCTAATAAATTCAAGCACAAAGCTTTACGGATGGTATGGATAGGGCACCGGGTGAAAAATGAAGAAATAAAGTGCATGGTGACACACTGCATGTAAGCGCAGGTAGCATAGTGGCTACACAGAGAGTTTGGATTTATTTTAAGCATATTAGCTGGGAGTTATTTATTGGGTATTGTGGTGAAGCTAGGTAGGTTATTGAGAACTGCTGATGGGGTGGGTGAGGGCAACTGTGCAACTGGTACTGTTACATTGAGATATTGACAGAAAAAGAGAATGTGGATTAATGTACAGATTCTGTAGTAATGGAAGTTTATGACTCTGCTTAGGGACATTATTATTTAGTTATTTCACCAGTTCTTGCCACAAGCCAAGAGTATCAATAGGGATTCAGAGGGACAGAGCTAAATTTGAGTTAAAAGCAGGGACATCTGAGGAGCATGATATGTATGCAGCACAACATTGGGGAATGGGCTAAAATTATATACAATTTTAATTATAAAAAAGATGTATAATGGGACAAACCAGAGCAGGTGATTGAATTAAGGTAATTGGAATATATGTCTGAGTGGCGTGTGGGAACCTTTTGTGGCTATTATGAGTGGGCAAGGAGGAGGAGGATGGGCAGACATGGTGCCTAGTAATTTTGGTGATGAAAGGGCTACTTGTTGGGTTAAGGTGGACAGTAGGAGGAGAGTATGTGGACTATCACCAGGGTTGGGGGAGGGTCAATGCCTAGATTTATAAAAAAATATAAAAATAATAAAGGGGTGATTTATGTGTATTATGGTATCACTGATGTATTTTTCTTTTGTTGGTACAGGACAGAGACCTTGCTCAGAAGTAGCAGGAGATGGTGTCTCAGACAGTGGAATTATTTCAGAGACTGCAGACACATGGTCTGACAATGCAGGAAGCCCTCCAGGCTGAGCCTGCAAGAGGTAGGTGAAGAAAACCAGCCAGGGACAGAGGCCTCAGGAGGTAGAGCAAAAAGGACTAGGAGGGCCAAAGGCTGAGTAGTTGATCCACCACTGGAACAGGAACAACTAACTGGTAATGATCATGTGGTTTTTGTGGGTCAAGAGGAAGGAGTTGCTATAATGTCAGATGCTGATTTGCTTACTCTGGTACATGATTTGAGTGTAGGTGACAGGAGTAGGTTGCAGAGTTTACTTGGATGGAAAGTCCTGTAGTATCACAAGGTGAGTATCCCACTGTGCTGTAGAAAGATTTAGGTTGGGGAGCATGTAACAAACAGTTGCTACAGTTTATATCCTGCCTGCACTGAGTGCTAGGTGCTCATGCATGTTTTACTTAAAAAAAAAAAAATAACTGTATAATCTGTTGCAAGCTGTTTGCTAGAAATGTAGCAAACAGTTGCTACAGTTTATACCTTGCTTGTTTTAGTTTAAAAAAAGTGATTTTTTTTTTTACTTTTAAACTGTAGCAAACTGCTCGCTACAACACAGTGAGCAGTTGCTACAGTTGAGCAAGCAGTTGCTATAGTTTAAACCAAAGATTGAGGGCTACAGTGCTCAGATTTGACTGCAAAAGCATGTGTTGCTTTTGACCCATGAAAGGAAGCTATACAACTGTGCTGGGCATGTAATCCAAGAAAATATACTTGGCTTACATGTCGGTTTCTTTCGTATGTACACAACATGGGAGTCATCATTCTTGTAGTATGTGTTGGATGACAGGTGTGTCTGGACTGTTTAATGGTGATCATACTAGGGTGGGGTATAGTGGTGAGGTAGAAGAAGAGATGTGGGGATCAGGGGCAGTATGGCAGGCTGCTTTTTCACTCATGGGAGTTTGGACATTTGCCTATTAAAATGGGTAGGTTGGAGTTGCTTCTGTCCTGCTATCCAAATATATTAGTGGTGCAGAAGCTGATAGAGGGGCTTAGATGTGATGTCTTGGTTAAATCTCAGATTAAGAGTTCAGATAGCATGTGTAAGAACTTGAAGTCAGTGCTAGGTAGAGAGGAAGTGGTTCAAGCATTATTGGACAAATAGTGGCAGCGGGTAGATTATTGGGGCCTTCTGACATCTCTCTGTTTACAGTATTTTGGGTATCTTGGTTAGGTTTAGTACCTAAGAATTCCCCAGGGGATATTTGTCTCCTACATCACTTGTCCTTTCCAAAGAGTGAGTCTGTTAATGCTCATTGTCAACAGGGCAGATGTTAGGGTGCAGTATGCATCATTGGTAAGGTAGTGCAGATGATTAGATCATTAAAAGACCTTTGGTTGGCAAAGTTAAACACAGAGTCAGAATTTCAATTATTGCCAGTCAGGAAATAGGACTGGTCAATTTTGGCTATTAGATGGGTGGAAAATTTTATTTTGACAAAGAAATACCCATGGGCTGAACTGTCACTTATGTTTGAGAAGTTTAGGAGACTGTTGCGCTGGTTGTGGCATCAGAGGACATGATTTATGAGTGCAGTTTATTATTTGGATTTTTTTTTTGTTAGTTGGGGATGGGAAAGAAGAGAGAGAAGCAGGTATGAGGTTGTTTGAGTAGTTATGTGCTAAGCTTGGAGTGCAGTTGGCAAAAGACAAATTTGAAGGTCCTGCAAAGTCTCATCCTTTTTGGGTTTAGAAGTTGATGTGGAAGCAGAGGCATTCAGATTGCCATGGGACAAAGTGGACAAAGTAAGAGGGAAGGTGGAGGCATTGGGTGTAAGAGACAAGATCATGGTTAAAGAGGTTTTGTAAGTGTTAGGCTTGTTTAGTTTTGCATGGACTGGGTAATAGAGACCTTCTGCCTCCCTTCTTTTCAGATCACAATTTGTTACCCTTGTAAGATAAGTAAGTGGTGTTATGTTGATTGAGGAGTTTTTGTTGTTGTGGTTAGTGAATATTATACCATGACCCCCGCAAAACGTGCACGCTGATTGGCCAGCGTGCCCGTTGTAAATCGAGTTATACTAATGGAAAAAGGTCCGGTCGCCCGGACTTTTTTCCATTAGTATAACTCGTTTTTTTAAAACACTGTCTCGCTATGTTAAATGGGTTTAACATTGCGAGACAGCTTTAAAATAAGCAACGGAGATCTCCGTTGCTTATTTTAAAGCTGTCTCGCTATGTTAAACCCATTTAACATAGCGAGACAGTGTTTAAAAAAAAGCAACGGAGAAAGCAAGATCTCCGTTGCTTTTTTTTTAGTGTCTCGCTATGTTAAATGAGTTTAACATAGCGAGACAGTTTTAAAATAAGCAACGGAGATGTCCGTTGCTTATTTTAAAACTGTCTTGCTATGTTAAACTCATTTAACATAGCGAGACACTAAAAAAAAGCAACGGAGATCTTGCTTTCTCCGTTGCTTTTGCCCACAGCTCTGATGTACTGCGCAGGCGCGCAGTACATCAGAACTGCCGCGGATGCCAGACATCTGCGGAAGGGCAGTAAACAGGCATTATACTATGCCATTATTTAAGAAAAGTAACAGTTTCTTTTCTTAAATAATGTCATGATAATAGCAATAACCACTTCTGGGTGTGGGTAATGCTAAATTTACCACGGTTGGCTTTGTTTGGTCCCTCGGGCTTACCGGGACCAAACCACGCCAACCGTGGGTAAATTTAGCATTACCCACACCCAGGCGTGGGTTATTGCTATATTAATCACTGCTTTCTGTTGGTTGCTGAGTGGTCTACCATGCTGCCTGATTAGTTGAGGTGTGCTTGTTAATGTTTTGTAAGGAGTGTATAATGCAGGTAAATATTCTACCATGCCTACAAAGTTTGGTATTGTGCTGTGTTAATATTGTTCTATGGATGTTAACAAAGCCAATTGCAAAGGACGGGATATGTTTGATTTTGTGATTTATTAGGGGCTACCAACAAAAACACATTTTAGCCACCCTGTGATCTTATTAACTGAAGTTGTTATTAAATCATTGGTAAGTGTTTCACATTTTGCCCATTTATTTAAAAAGAATCAGAGTTAGTGTGCCACATTTTAGAGATGGAAAGATGTAAAACAAAGTCAACATTATCTGTCACTTTGCACATGTCTCCCCATGTAGAAGTCATGTGCTGGTTTGAGAAAAATTTCAGTACGGGAGCCAATGTGGAGTTCAGTATACAGTTCATAATCAGCATGAGAAGGGCTAGTTATGCTGAAATAAAAAAGATAGAAAAGCAGTGGGGTCAGAGGCAACAATGATCCTTTACTAGACAGTGTCACTGTAGTGTTAGGACAATTTATTTGTAAAAAACTAATGAATGTTAGCAGAGGGCAAAACTTCCTGTGATGAGCTATTAATGAAGCAACTCTTAAAGCAAAGATCTTCATTTTTGTATACTTCTAGAAGGAAATCTTAAAGAACAATGGCCTTAATATTAACAGGTTTTATAGATGTGTCATTAAGGCAGACATTTTTGCAATACATGATGTGCCATAATAAAGCTACAAAGAAAGAAAGCCCACCCACATATATATTTGTGTGTGTGTGTGTGTGTGTGTGTGTGTGTGTGTGTGTGTGTGTGTGTGTGTGTGTGCGTGTGTTCATTGTATGAAGGTGTATGCACTGTAGTCTGAATTAGCTTACCGCTTGTCTTCTGTATGATTCCCTCTACTTTTGCCAAATGTGACCAAGAAGATATTCAGCAATATCTACTTTTCCTTCAAACTGCATTTCTATTATAAATTCAGACAGACACACACACACACACACACACACACACACACACACACACACACACACACACACACAAATAACATAGTTTTCAGATGAAAAATAAATTACGTGACTTGTCAGAAATTGAACTCTGGCCTGCAGAATAAGTAATATGGTGCCATGAATTTTCCACAAAGAAATTTCTAAAGGAATTCAGTCGCCTTCTTTTACCCCCTTCAAATATTAGCTTTTCTCACAAGCTAACAAATAATACCTGTAATACAGTTACAATTTTCAAAAAATCAGAATCAATGAAATTGTCTCACTGCTGGAACATTTACCAAATGATGTTCTTCTGGATGCTAACTACCTTCACTCCTGCTGTTTGGCGCATGGAGACAATACCTACTGTTCCTTTCCAAAATATATACAAAGTCTCCCTCTGCCAATAGTTCATATCATAAATATGGAGAAACACAGGCATAAAAAACAATTCTAAAAGTAGACAAACCCAAAACTCCTTCACACTTCAGACCTAGTTCTAGCCTCCCCCTACTTAATAAAATATTGGGAAAAAATAGCATATAACCAACAAGTAAACTATGTGAAAAACATACAGCTAGAAAGCAACATTGTTTCTACACTGGCTGTAGCGCTGTATATATTCTGTGGACCTAAGTGGATGGTTTACTTATCAACATGGACAAAACTTTACTCACAAGAGTAATATTTACTGATCTGGCCAAAGCATTTGGTCTGGTTGAACACAGTCTATCCCAATCTCAGCATACCCTTTTATCCAGTATACTTTACCCTAATGTAGCTCAGTGGTTTCATAGTTTTTTGTTAAACTGCACATTTTCAGTCCAGATTGATGCTAACTCTTCTAATCTGGGAAAATCTAACTAAAGGAGTCCCTGATGGATATGCCCCCCTTCTCTTCTCTCTGTTCATTAACAGTTTGATCTTAGACTGCCCTCAATTTCTCTTAGATTTATATGCTGATGATATGGTTATTTGTAAATCTAGCAGAAACCATATCACCATCAGTAGTTGGATTCAAGAAGAGTTAACATTAGTATTAAATTAGATGAATTTCCTGTGCCAAAAACCTGATTACAAGTCTTTGCTCTCTCCTCAGACTAGCGTGTCACTGACTACAACTTGTAACCTATTGAGATTACTCATTTGTTCATATCCCAATGCCACTGACTTGATATCTTAACTTTCAGCTTCTCATTAAATGAACTAAAGTTTTAAGAATCTTTCAGTAGGCTTTTGATCCTGGAAGATGTCACACTTCTGTGTTCAGCTGCTAAGCCATCAGAAGCCATTGGGAAAGGTATTCTGCAAACCTAGTTAGAACATAAGTGTCTACATCCAAAAAGAGAAAAAATAATCCATATAGCCCTTTAAATAACCTTAGGCAAAATATGTCAATTTATAAATATGTCTCACAATGTGGAAACACCATTGCATAATAATCAGGAAATCTAGATTAGCTCCCTGTTCAACAATAATCTATCTTCATATCTTCCCACATATTGCTAAAACATATTTTCTCTCTTTTTCCTGTAGGAAGACTTTCATCAAGGGAATAATGTCACAAAGCCTGCTCCCAGATGTTACTTTTTTACAATCACCTCTTACAATACTTCAGAGCATTCACCATGGCCTTTCTGTTGCTTGCCCAGTACTACAGGGATATATTTTAGCATCAAGTAGAAATATAACCACTTGCATGGACTTCCAAGCATAATTTAAAGATCTCTTATTAAAAGAAGTAAAATGGACACACTTTAAGGCTAACGGTATTACTTTTGCTTGTGGCTGATATCTTCTAGGTAAAGACACAGGAAATATTCTAAAAGTTGCAGCAACAGCTGAGTGAGGGCTCTCTAAGATTACTTATTTAAATTTCAGACTATAGAATTATATTTCTATTTCTTTGCCATAGATATATTAGTGTAACATCAATCCTTCCATTACTGGCCATTTTGTCCCTTCTAACTTTATGTACGTGTCTATATTTGCAAATAGTGTTCATATTCTCTTCAATTCTTACTAGAACTGTGTTTTTTGTATATTTACGAAGTCATGTGTCTGTTGCCTATATTTCTTTGAACCATATGGTATCCTATTTATCATCTGCATGTTCACTGTTAATAATTCTGTTAGTTTGATAAACTATGCTGCATGATATTATTGTTTTATTGTATACATTGTGCGATATGTTCTACTTTGCTATGATTGCATTTCTATTTCATGAGATGTGCCCCAAACAGGTCGCAATTGATCAGTGTTCTATCACAGTCAACAAATGTAAAATGAATAAATAATTAAAAATGCATTTTATTGGGATGCACATAGTTTTTTTTCCATTCAAATTATGTTAATTGGAATATCTTAAGCAATGAATAAAGAGTTGTAATATATGTCCTAACAGCTGTCAAAAATGTCTTCTATGCATTTCATCTGAAACAAAATGGTATAAATTAATATCATAATGACCCCTAACTGGGAAAAGCCGAAAGAAGAAGAAGAATGTTATAACATACAAAAGGAATACTCACCTAGTAATTTTGCAAGATGGTTCTATTCTGCAATCCAAATACTCAACTTGGAGAAAGTGGGTTACTAAATATGGCCAGTGGTGATCCAAAAATCCTTTGGAGGTAAACACAGATAAGTGCAGCTGTCATAAGTAGCTTATACTTGGCATTACAGCTGACAAAGTGCACCAATTCACAAAGAAAAGAAAAAAAATGTTAACCAGCAAGATGGGCTGTACTATGATTTAATGTAGCATGCTGATGCTTCTTTTGGACTGTAAAAAGTTTAGGGTATGAACTGCACAAAAATCATTCAGTGTGTTGCTTTCACTGCCCTGGGCAAGTGCCACATTGTAGATTATCAAAATATTTGTTTTTCTTACAAAGTTAAAATTCCTGACATGACTGTACACTGAGGCATTCCACTATAATCATCCCAGACTGAGATCACTGCATTGTCAGGCTGCTAGGGGATTGTTGGATGTTCACTGAGGAGTGACTTTATTAACCATCTTTCAGCCTTGTACAGCTCATTTAGTTACCCAACCTCAGAATTAATGTTAGGTAGACAAATCAGCATTTGGAGCAAAGCAGCTACTGCTGCACAGAAGCATCAGCAAGCCAAGACTTCAGAAAATACTCCTGACACTTCAAATAATGATCAGATGTTACAAAAAATGAATTAAAGTTCCAAGTGAGAATATGTTCTATATTTTCCTGATTTGTATGCTGCTAGTGACAGAAATACTTTTTAGAACTGGAAAATGAATATTAAACTTATATATAACTCTTCAGATTAAGACAGGTGCAGACATAGAAATATGAAAGGAATTTGACACTACTTTGCAGGTAGGAGGCGAGCTGTTGATAAATGAGTTTCCCTGTAATTTTACCTACTGTTGGTGGCATGGAAATTGGTCAGTAAAGTGCGTCTGAGGTAAGATTTGTTTGTTTGAGAGCTCATGTAATTAGTGTAGATTTCTAAATAACTGGCAAAATGCTAGGAGTGAGGCAAAGGTTATAAATGTTATGGGAGGCAGTTACAGTGGCAAATAATCCATGTTGGGACTTGCTGGAGAGTCAAGAGGAATTTGTTGCAATAGATCTGACATTTTTTTTATTGTTATTTTTGAAAAGTAGAAAGGGAGAGTACTTAGGAGAGTAGGGGGTAGTATGAGGGGGACAGAGGGGATGTGTGGAGGTGTAGGAAAACTGGAGAATGCTTTAGGCAAGTCTGATAGAGAAATGTGGTCTTTATAGCACTGAATGTTGTCTTGCTTTGTGCTGACTCTTGGGTATGTATAGCTATTAAAATTGTTGACCACCGACCAGAATTGCCTTCAAAAGTACAAAAGAGACTTCTGCTTATTACAACTTTTTTTTGAAGGGTTTGGTTTCACAGAAATGTGTTGAACATCTCTGCAAGGGATTCACTTATATGCATGCTTGCAGATGCAAGAAGCTTCCCATGTGTTAATGCAAGGTGCCTACTGAAAGACTTAGGACTGTAACTGTGATCTTTGGAATAGACGGCCTGTAAGTATGATTAGAATGAATTATACTAACTCTGATGCAGTATCTAGGAGTATGGTCACAAAGTTTGCATATATTAGTAATAAGAGTGTGTGTGTGTGGGGGTGGGGGCAGAGTTCCATATATCAGAGTGCTTTAAAAGCATAACTGAGTTTTGGAATTCTTACTTTTTTGTTGGAATAAAATTTAAATTTTTGAACTGCAGGCAGATTTATGTCTCAACATTTCAATGATGAATGATGACTGAATACTCCTGCATGTGATTAATGAAGATTACCTCATGAATGTGGTTTGGAGGAGTCAGTGCCCCCAACTTACATACTGCATGCTGTTCATCTTTCTGTCTTGCTGGTGTCAGGAAAAGCAGCAGGTTAGATCATCTCCATCCTCCAAAACTGGTGAACCATCTTTGGTCACTTACTCCCACAATCCCTCACATACTCCTTCTTCACACTGTTCCCTTGCCAATCCAAGACCATCTGTGTCACAGTCAGGGCTTTAGTCATCTGCTTCAACACCATTTTCACTTCTGGTGAAGCTTTTCTTTATTTTGTGTGACTGCTTCAGAGTTGAAAGTCATTTATTTTCGAATCTACCTATTCTGGTGATGACCACATTGGTAAACTAGCCATCCTTATCCACAACAACGATAGTCTTCATCTCATGCTTTTAGGTCCCTGACCATTCTCAGGCAAACTAAGAGACATAGTCCCCCAGCATGTCTTGTGTTTGACTCTGTCTCCCCTCAGTAGGGCATGCCTGGTAAACCTCCTGCTGCAGTCCCCAGTGGACAGCATCACAAGGTGCCAAGGTCTCCTAACCTGACTTCATACAACCCAGGTCAGCAGCGGTTGTCCTCCAAGATCCTCCCATATTGGTAGTCTAATCACTCCTTATCAGTCATAAAGAACAGAGACCATTTTCTTTTGTGACTAAAACAAACGTATATTTAGCTACCGGTGTTTGCAACCTCAGCTATGATTTATGTGTGTGATGGCTTATTTATTTGAATTTATTAAGTGAACTAGAACACTGATGCATATGGACCTTTTCAGTCTCAACTGAGGAGCACTGTTTGGCTAATAGACTTCCTCAGACTCAACATATTAAGGAAAAGGCAGCTGAGAGACTGAAACTGTGGATGAAGAAAAACAGCTTGTAAACAGCTCATAGCCTTAAACACCTGTGCCAATTGCCAGATAAGAGAGAAAAGACAAGTGTTAATGCTCTGTATTTACATTTAATAGGTTGATAATTTAAATGTAAGGGCCTAGTGATGGTAAACGTGACCTTCTCTTAAAGAATAATGAAAGTTTTACAGCTCAGTGGCACACAGTGATAAAGGATTGATTGAACCATAGATGGCCATAGTTTGATTTGTTGCTCTAGAAGCTGAAAGGGCCAGGCAGATGATGAGATTGAATAGCTGACAATGGCTTACCTATCCTTGGGGTAGAAGGCAACTGGAACAATTGCACCACTGACCAGAGTCAGAAAACCAAGGCATTGCAGCAGGATGAATTTACAAAATGTATGCTGCTCATGGATTGGGAGTCTTGTGTACAGAGGGAGCCTCTGCCAGATGCATCATAACACAAACACTGTTAGTGCTGGAGACAGGATTAAATAGGGACTGGGGGGCATCTGACTCCTACACAGGACCACTCAATACCTCCCAAACCTCACTCCTGGTGGAATGAATGCACTGGTTAGGCTTGTTTTGGGGTGAAGGGCTACACTGTGGTTGTGCAGCCTGGGATGAAGCCTAGATCTTGCCTTCTCCAGGCAATGTATGGACTGACAGGGGGATGTTAGAAGACATACTGGTTTTGGAGGGGGAAGTCATGAAGGCAATTATAAAAAAGACAACATTATTATATCTTTAGGTCTTTAAAATTAGTGAGATCAGTGCCAATATCTTAAGCATTGTTACTTGTAATTGCACCATAAAAGAAAAAAAAATAATAATGATCTGAAACTAAATTTGAATTGCTTATTCTCCACAATGCTGATGGCTTTAGTCCCTGCATTCTCTTACTTGATTTAATAAATTCTGGAGGCTAATTGTTACATATACAAATGTCTTTACCTCCAGCACTGTTACCTTAATCCATGTATTTCTTGCAGTATGTCATGATTTGAGTGAAAATAAAAAAATGACCAGGATTGAGACTACAAATAAAACAGATAAGGACAGTTGACCTCAAAGGCAGTTAATTGTCCATAATTTCAAAGAATGCTCAGATTTTTGCCTCATATTTTTGGTCTGTTCCTCATAAAATTGCATTTTGCTGGCAAATCACTAAGGACAGCAGTCATTAAATAATGACAGACATTTTAGTTTCAGATTTAATATCCTTCATAAAATGCTTGCTAATTCAAAAACTTTTATTCTAGTATTTTTCTAAGTTTATAAGCTCAATATTTGAAATCTATCCCTGAATTTGGCTCTTGGGTCCCCTATTATTTTTGGCTTTGTCCAGAATTCTTGAGCAAAGTAGTTGAGAGATATGAATTCTTCAGTACCATCAGTGCAGTATTCTAAGGAAAGTCATATGCATTTTCTCAGCTCTAAGGATGTCAACTGTTTTATTTCTCAATTAACTGAAGTTGTTCCATTCATTAAGAACATAAGAACATATTTTTTTCATCACAGTTATTTTATTGATGAACTTAATCAATGCACCACCAATACTGAAAGGCAGTAATGGAGAGAGTCAGTGATATTATTTGAAGTGTTTTGCTCTTTGATGTTGGTGTTCTCGATGGTTTTGGATGCATTACGAAGAAAGAGAGTTAAGGAGGGGAAGTTTCAATTTGAAGCTACTTTTGTGCAAAGAGATTACAGTTTGACTATCATATTTTTGGCAGTATAATGCTGCAAATGGGAAACAGAAGGAAAGTTTGTTTTGTATGGCACCATGACCATGGAAGTTAGCATATTTAAGTAAGATGGGCATAAGGATTCATTGGGGATCTACCAAAAAAAGTGTGTTTTTATTATACAGTGTTACTAGTTACCTTTCTATATTGTCCCCCATAAAATATGTTATTGTATTATTATACAATGATACTAATTCTCTTCATGTGTTCTGTTAGTTGTGGTATTCTGGATGCAGTGTAACAAGTTGCAGTGTTCAGTGTCCCTGTTTTTTTGGCTTACCATAGATGCAAGAAATCATTTACTCACACTAACATTTATCTAGAAAGAGATTGTGACAAGTCAGTAGAACACTATACACCAAAATAGCATCTCACATATGTAGCACAATTACACACTTTATAACATGATGAAAAACATTTTGGTTGACTATTATGTAAGAATATAAAATGTCTGATATTATCCCCCTAACACTGAACTTTAAGACCACTGGTAGTCAAGGTCTTTGGCAGAGTTATATCAGCTAGATGACCATCTGATTTCATCCAGTAAGCTTAGACTGGATTGTTAATATGTGGAGTTTTCTAGAGGACCATAGCTTACTAAGCTTACAGCCAAAGTGACCATCAGGGAGCTCAGCCGTATCATTCAGTACTGCATGGACATTTTTAATATTCACCATTAAGTATGTTATCCTAGAGGTGCAGCTCACCCTGTGCTGGTCAGGCAATGTTGCAACTCTTAAAATTAAGGAAAAAAAACTACTTACCACCCACTCTCCAGAAATACACAAAAAAGGTCTACTTCTGGCCAGATACATGGCCCCTCTTTTTCTGTCCAAGGAGCCAATCGGGTCTCACTTCTGAGTCCTGTCCCAACACTCCTCTTTCCTTTCATTTTTGATAATAATAATAATAATAATAGTAATATATTTAAAATTGCAGCAAACTGTTGCTACAGTTTATACTCTGTGCTGAGCACTACACTGCTCAGGTTTTAATTAAAAAAAGAAATGTCTTAAACTGTAGCAAACTGCTTGCTACACTGGTATCTAAATATATGTTTCCAAGAAATATCAAGTGGTAGAGAGTGGGTTAGCTTGCTTGTCCTGCAAAGTAGTCTACCCTCTGTCTTTGGGAAGTGTCCCCCCCCCCCTTTGCACATCTTTCAAGCTTTGCTGTTGCTGTCTTCTGAAGGGAAGCATGCCTTTGCATTCTGATTTCCCCTCAGGCTTACAGTGCAATACACTCAGAGAAAAAAACTTGGTTGTCTTTGTCTCCATTGGGTGTAATAATACTCCCTTCAGGGTTCACTTGTGTGGTGAGCCAGAACCCCCCTCCCCAAGATGGGCAAGGCAAACAACAGACCCTCACTCCCAAATGTTATGGCCAGATCCTACAAGCATCTAAGCTTCTAATCAAGTTTAGGTTGTCTGCAGTGTATTCAGGGCTTTATCCCTCTATTTCCTGGAACAGTTTTAGCACCTGGCATTATAAATGTGACAGCACAGGTTTATGCCTCTAATGTGGTCATTTACTTCATCACCAGTTCTATTTAAGTGAAAGAGTTCAAAGAACGTTAGATTGCTCAAAGAATGAAAGGCTAAACAGGATTCTATGCAATACTGAATCGAGGGACAGACCTTATCTATTGGGAAAGGGAAGGATATTCTTTTTGGCAAGGAAAAGTTGAGGGGGCCCAAGCTGGCTAACATGTCCCTGTTTTTAAAGGAAGGTTCCTATTCTCAGGCTTGATTTCCCATTCAAAGAATTTCCTAAATCCTCCTTATCACACAGGAGTTTTGAAGCGCTCTAATCCACAGAAAACCACACTGCATGACCAACATACTAGTGACAACAATAATTTAAAAGAATGTGACTCGTATCTTACATCTCCCTTTTTTTGAGACAAAATAAAAATAACATTGTGTGGTAGAATTTCACAATACAATCCATCGTCTCTTTGATGATGTATTTATATTTTTCCAACATTTTTATCAGTCTGATTTTTATAAATGTGGGTTTCTGACTAGTATTCTACATTCCTACTGAAAGTGGGAAGAGTTGTAAGTTAGTCTGTATTCAGATATTATGCTAATTAGATGCCCAGATTCTTAGCTGGATATATATATATATATATATATATATATATATATATATATATATATATGTATATATATATATATATATATATATATATATATATATATACTTTTCAAGGACCTTTGTTCTTATGGTCAGTGTTTGCAGTTGAGTTGTAGAGCCATCATAGTGCCAGTTTACCCCAGAATTTGAAGTCACTGCAGTTCTCAGAGGAGTAATTTAGCACATCGCATATTAGAAGAGCTCCTGTTTAGCTGGGATACTATTATAAAAAAAGTGGGAAACAATGTTTGTAGCCTTTTAAAGTGTAACTCAACATTTTGGATGACAGAAAAATCCATGCAGAACAAACTCATATTGTGTGATGTAAAGATATTTTATACTGCAACTGTTCCAATACAAATTGCCAAACAAACATATTTCTGCAATGACAGTTCTAATAAATCTGCTGAGCTATATTGTGTTACAGTAGTTCTGCTTATGACAAAGGAACAGAAAGGATAGCCAGGCTATTTCCTTGGCTGTCTGTCATTACCATTTATTCTCTGTGGTGCCTTGCTTCAACATTTATTTTCTCAGCTGCCATGTCATCATGAGTTACTCATGAAAAGAAAATATATATATAAATCTTGGAGGAGTATGACAGGACTTTGTTTTCCATCTTCTTAATGTTTCTGCTGCTAGGTAAGGCATCATAATGTTAATGATAAACCTCAAAAATATCTTATTATGTATTAAATGTCATTACATTTATTACTTAAGTTCACTGTTTACAGCAAAAGGAATCATAGCACATAGAAAAGCAGTTTTGATTTACAGTCATCTGTTCTGATATTCATTATATTTAATAACAGCGTGGTGGCTTATTGATATATTCCCTTCCTCCCAACTGTAGGGGTGATGCTTTTAGTCCTATCTTATGATCATTCTCTATGCAGTTTTTTCATGTTTTACTTGTTTTTCCCCCCGAGTAGCCTGGACTCCTTCCATCTCCCAGACACGTTGGTTGACTGGCTACTTCACTTGCTATATTTATTCTTGCCTTGTAGCTGAAATGTGGTGTGAGAAGGACTACTTCACTTACCTGGTTCACAAATAATAACAGACAAATGAACATGCCCCCTTCCTAGAGTCTGATGCAGTTATGTTGGAAAAATTCACAAATAAAACTGATTTAAAAATATTCCAAGGCAGATGTTTAAAAAAGATTTATTATTGAATGAGTTACTTTAACTACCAGCTCTTTGCAAACACTTCTTTCCCATTGACTGATGAATAAACTCAAGAGATGAGGCTGATCGGCATTATGTAACTTAATATTTTGTATTTACTGCTGCTAATCTCTCTAGCCATTGGACGGCTGAACAAGATGTAAATCTTTTTCCAGCCACACAATTATAACAAAAAAAAAAAAAAGAAAAAGATAGATAGAGAGAGAGAGAGAGAGAGCAGTGAAAATTCAGTCAAGGCTAATATCCATAGCCAGGGAATGCACATAATCGTATTTCAGTAGATGGAGTTTATTAGCTTATACTGCATTCCACTGAACTGCCTTTGGAACTTAAATTTATGAATTTCTTTGTCAAAACCACAGCATCACAAACTGAAGGCTAGTTTTAGAAATGAGGACCAGGTGATAAGTCTATACTTTTATTGCTTCAGCATTGCCTGGTAACCTAGTGGCCTAAACATCAGCATGATGAAAACTAATTTTATAGGATTTGACAGAACTAAAAGACGGAGGGGGGGATTCAATAAAGCCTACATGGATAGATTTTTCATGTAGGCAGAGTGGCATGGAACTAACATGGAATCCAGCAGCTGTGTGATCCAGTAAACAGAACAAAGGGGCGTGTATGAGTGTGTGGACACAGAAGTGTCCGTGGCATGCAAATCACCTCATTAGCAGGTGAAATGCATGCAAATGAGGGTGTTTTGTGATCCAGGAAGCAGAAAGGTATCCGTGTAGTACCTGTGTTGGTCTTAGAAGTGTACACGGAAAATGCCCATGTACAGAAATGTAAAAATTGAACAGGGGCTGTAAAAGCCCAATTAGAAGGTCAGAATTGTCATAGTAGGCACATATATGTGCAAAACTATGCCCTGCGAGTCCAAAAACTAAAGAAAACATTTTTAAAATGTTTAAAAACTAAAAATAGGACATATGTAAGAATGATGCATTATAGGACCATGTATGCAATATGTACAATGGAAGATTTCAGTGGTTGCTAAAGAGGCAGGCCCTGGAATAGTGAAGTATCTAGGTTATGTGCAAGGATCCGTATACAAATGAGCTGGAGTTAATGAATAGCAAAGATAGGCCACTGTGTCTGCAGATAAAACCCCAGAGCTACAGAACCATGCTAGTGTCAGTAGAACAGGTAGCTGACCTAAAAAGGGGGTGTGTCACTATAGGTTTAAGCAGATTGGAGCTCAACGGTGCCCATTTGTGCACCACTCAGTTTAGCTAAGCGGGGGTGTGTGTCTAGTGCAGTTAAGAATTCTTTAGCTGTGGGGTGCATGTGTTTTAGCTGGTTTAAGCTATGCTGAGGGTGTCCTTGCATGGGGGTGTGACCAAGCTGCTAAGCAATGTTTACACCAGTGCTGTGGGGTTGTGCACCATGCCACATTGCTTAGCAGGGAAAACATTAAAAAAAAAAAAAAAAAAAAAAAAAAAAAAAAAGAAATAGCCTGGGAAAGCCAGTCATGTATAAATTACTGATAAGTCTTGTTCACTGACATTGGGCCACTCAAACCCCTCAGTGATATACCTGGCAGGTGGAATGCATCATAATTAGCCAATCACACAGGCTGCATCTGCAGCACACCACTATAAAGTATGTATACACCCTACAGTCTGATTTTCCCACAGACTCTGCATCACTGGAGTACACACTTGGGAATTTTAACTGACAGAATACTAGGGGCTGCTGCTGCTCTGCTACAACTGTATGTGCTAGAAGCTGAGGTCAGTGCTGATGCTGATGCTGACAGTCGGCCTAGACTGAGGAGGAGAAGTGTGTTAAGGCCCAGGATAACCTTCTAGGAGCTACATGACCTGGAGATAGTAGAGTGCTACAAGGTGGACAGGGACATACTACAAGAACTCACCAAGCTTTGCCACCCTCAACCTAGAGCCAACAGAGGGGAACCCATCCCAGTGGAAACAAAGGTATATGCAGCCCTTAGAATACTAGCTACGGGTACTTTTAAAAGACCAACGGGGACATGATGGGGTCTCACAGTCATCTGCATCCTGGGCACTCCACCAGTTCCTGGCTGCCATGCAAACACATGCCAGTGAGCACATTTATTTACCCTGCACCCCTGAAGAGAGGGCCAGCAATATGTGTCTCTTTCACTGTGTAGCACACTACCCTGAGGTACTGGGTGCAGTAGACTGCACTCATGTCCACATCAAAGCACTGCCTGGTGAGGAGGGTAGAGTCTACGTCAACCACAAGGGGTATCACTCAATTAATTGCCAGGTCATGTGCAATCCCCAGGACATTATCATTAGTGTGTGTGCTGGCAGCCCTGGCAGTTATCACAACTCCCATATCTGGCATGCATCATAGCTGTACCAGATGTTTGCCAGGGGGGACATCCAGTATGGCCATCTACTGGGGGATGATGGCTATGCACTGGAACTGTGGATGATGACGCCCATCAAAAATGCACACACACATACTGAAGAATGCCATAATGAGGCACACGCAGAAACTAGGAATATCACAGAGCAT